>NC_134826.1:7422857-7579450 GCF_004210375.1 Tachypleus tridentatus | reverse complement strand
CACAGTGAACTATTACTATCTTCTGAATCTCTAAAGAAGACGTCACAGTGAACTATTACTATCTTCTGAATCTCTAAAGAAGACATCACAGTGAACTATTACTATCTTCTGAATCTCTAAAGAAGACATCACAGTGAACTATTACTATCTTCTGAATCTCTAAAGAAGACGTCACAGTGAACTATTACTATCTTCTGAATCTCTAAAGAAGACGTCACAGTGAACTATTACTATCTTCTGAATCTCTAAAGAAGACATCACAGTGAACTATTACTATCTTCTGAATCTCTAAAGAAGACATCACAGTGAACTATTACTATCTTCTGAATCTCTAAAGAAGACATCACAGTGAACTATTACTATCTTCTGAATCTCTAAAGAAGACATCACAGTGAACTATTACTATCTTCTGAATCTCTAAAGAAGACATCACAGTGAACTATTACTATCTTCTGAATCTCTAAAGAAGACATCACAGTGAACTATTACTATCTTCTGAATCTCTAAAGAAGACGTCACAGTGAACTATTACTATCTTCTGAATCTCTAAAGAAGACGTCACAGTGAACTATTACTATCTTCTGAATCTCTAAAGAAGACGTCACAGTGAACTATTACTATCTTCTGAATCTCTAAAGAAGACATCACAGTGAACTATTACTATCTTCTGAATCTCTAAAGAAGACATCACAGTGAACTATTACTATCTTCTGAATCTCTAAAGAAGACGTCACAGTGAACTATTACTATCTTCTGAATCTCTAAAGAAGACGTCACAGTGAACTATTACTATCTTCTGAATCTCTAAAGAAGACATCACAGTGAACTATTACTATCTTCTGAATCTCTAAAGAAGACGTCACAGTGAACTATTACTATCTTCTGAATCTCTAAAGAAGACGTCACAGTGAACTATTACTATCTTCTGAATCTCTAAAGAAGACATCACAGTGAACTATTACTATCTTCTGAATCTCTAAAGAAGACATCACAGTGAACTATTACTATCTTCTGAATCTCTAAAGAAGACGTCACAGTGAACTATTACTATCTTCTGAATCTCTAAAGAAGACATCACAGTGAACTATTACTATCTTCTGAATCTCTAAAGAAGACATCACAGTGAACTATTACTATCTTCTGAATCTCTAAAGAAGACGTCACAGTGAACTATTACTATCTTCTGAATCTCTAAAGAAGACGTCACAGTGAACTATTACTATCTTCTGAATCTCTAAAGAAGACGTCACAGTGAACTATTACTATCTTCTGAATCTCTAAAGAAGACGTCACAGTGAACTATTACTATCTTCTGAATCTCTAAAGAAGACGTCACAGTGAACTATTACTATCTTCTGAATCTCTAAAGAAGACATCACAGTGAACTATTACTATCTTCTGAATCTCTAAAGAAGACATCACAGTGAACTATTACTATCTTCTGAATCTCTAAAGAAGACGTCACAGTGAACTATTACTATCTTCTGAATCTCTAAAGAAGACATCACAGTGAACTATTACTATCTTCTGAATCTCTAAAGAAGACATCACAGTGAACTATTACTATCTTCTGAATCTCTAAAGAAGACGTCACAGTGAACTATTACTATCTTCTGAATCTCTAAAGAAGACGTCACAGTGAACTATTACTATCTTCTGAATCTCTAAAGAAGACATCACAGTGAACTATTACTATCTTCTGAATCTCTAAAGAAGACGTCACAGTGAACTATTACTATCTTCTGAATCTCTAAAGAAGACATCACAGTGAACTATTACTATCTTCTGAATCTCTAAAGAAGACGTCACAGTGAACTATTACTATCTTCTGAATCTCTAAAGAAGACGTCACAGTGAACTATTACTATCTTCTGAATCTCTAAAGAAGACATCACAGTGAACTATTACTATCTTCTGAATCTCTAAAGAAGACATCACAGTGAACTATTACTATCTTCTGAATCTCTAAAGAAGACATCACAGTGAACTATTACTATCTTCTGAATCTCTAAAGAAGACGTCACAGTGAACTATTACTATCTTCTGAATCTCTAAAGAAGACATCACAGTGAACTATTACTATCTTCTGAATCTCTAAAGAAGACATCACAGTGAACTATTACTATCTTCTGAATCTCTAAAGAAGACGTCACAGTGAACTATTACTATCTTCTGAATCTCTAAAGAAGACATCACAGTGAACTATTACTATCTTCTGAATCTCTAAAGAAGACGTCACAGTGAACTATTACTATCTTCTGAATCTCTAAAGAAGACGTCACAGTGAACTATTACTATCTTCTGAATCTCTAAAGAAGACGTCACAGTGAACTATTACTATCTTCTGAATCTCTAAAGAAGACATCACAGTGAACTATTACTATCTTCTGAATCTCTAAAGAAGACATCACAGTGAACTATTACTATCTTCTGAATCTCTAAAGAAGACATCACAGTGAACTATTACTATCTTCTGAATCTCTAAAGAAGACATCACAGTGAACTATTACTATCTTCTGAATCTCTAAAGAAGACGTCACAGTGAACTATTACTATCTTCTGAATCTCTAAAGAAGACGTCACAGTGAACTATTACTATCTTCTGAATCTCTAAAAAAACGTCACAGTGAACTATTACTATCTTCTGAATCTCTAAAGAAGACGTCACAGTGAACTATTACTATCTTCTGAATCTCTAAAGAAGACGTCACAGTGAACTATTACTATCTTCTGAATCTCTAAAGAAGACGTCACAGTGAACTATTACTATCTTCTGAATCTCTAAAGAAGACGTCACAGTGAACTATTACTATCTTCTGAATCTCTAAAGAAGACATCACAGTGAACTATTACTATCTTCTGAATCTCTAAAGAAGACGTCACAGTGAACTATTACTATCTTCTGAATCTCTAAAGAAGACATCACAGTGAACTATTACTATCTTCTGAATCTCTAAAGAAGACGTCACAGTGAACTATTACTATCTTCTGAATCTCTAAAGAAGACATCACAGTGAACTATTACTATCTTCTGAATCTCTAAAGAAGACGTCACAGTGAACTATTACTATCTTCTGAATCTCTAAAGAAGACGTCACAGTGAACTATTACTATCTTCTGAATCTCTAAAGAAAACATCACAGTGAACTATTACTATCTTCTGAATCTCTAAAGAAGACGTCACAGTGAACTATTACTATCTTCTGAATCTCTAAAGAAGACATCACAGTGAACTATTACTATCTTCTGAATCTCTAAAGAAGACGTCACAGTGAACTATTACTATCTTCTGAATCTCTAAAGAAGACGTCACAGTGAACTATTACTATCTTCTGAATCTCTAAAGAAGACATCACAGTGAACTATTACTATCTTCTGAATCTTTAAAGAAGAGACATCACAGTGAACTATTACTATCTTCTGAATCTCTAAAGAAGACGTCACAGTGAACTATTACTATCTTCTGAATCTCTAAAGAAGACGTCACAGTGAACTATTACTATCTTCTGAATCTCTAAAGAAGACATCACAGTGAACTATTACTATCTTCTGAATCTCTAAAGAAGACATCACAGTGAACTATTACTATCTTCTGAATCTCTAAAGAAGACATCACAGTGAACTATTACTATCTTCTGAATCTCTAAAGAAGACGTCACAGTGAACTATTACTATCTTCTGAATCTCTAAAGAAGACGTCACAGTGAACTATTACTATCTTCTGAATCTCTAAAGAAGACATCACAGTGAACTATTACTATCTTCTGAATCTCTAAAGAAGTCAAGACTGTCACAGTGAACTATTACTATCTTCTGAATCTCTAAAGAAGACGTCACAGTGAACTATTACTATCTTCTGAATCTCTAAAGAAGACATCACAGTGAACTATTACTATCTTCTGAATCTCTAAAGAAGACGTCACAGTGAACTATTACTATCTTCTGAATCTCTAAAGAAGACGTCACAGTGAACTATTACTATCTTCTGAATCTCTAAAGAAGACATCACAGTGAACTATTACTATCTTCTGAATCTCTAAAGAAGACATCACAGTGAACTATTACTATCTTCTGAATCTCTAAAGAAGACGTCACAGTGAACTATTACTATCTTCTGAATCTCTAAAGAAGACGTCACAGTGAACTATTACTATCTTCTGAATCTCTAAAGAAGACGTCACAGTGAACTATTACTATCTTCTGAATCTCTAAAGAAGACGTCACAGTGAACTATTACTATCTTCTGAATCTCTAAAGAAGACGTCACAGTGAACTATTACTATCTTCTGAATCTCTAAAGAAGACATCACAGTGAACTATTACTATCTTCTGAATCTCTAAAGAAGACGTCACAGTGAACTATTACTATCTTCTGAATCTCTAAAGAAGACATCACAGTGAACTATTACTATCTTCTGAATCTCTAAAAAGAAGACTATTACTATCTTCTCACGGTGAACTATTACTATCTTCTGAATCTCTAAAGAAGACATCACAGTGAACTATTACTATCTTCTGAATCTCTAAAGAAGACGTCACAGTGAACTATTACTATCTTCTGAATCTCTAAAGAAGACGTCACAGTGAACTATTACTATCTTCTGAATCTCTAAAGAAGACGTCACAGTGAACTATTACTATCTTCTGAATCTCTAAAGAAGACGTCACAGTGAACTATTACTATCTTCTGAATCTCTAAAGAAGACGTCACAGTGAACTATTACTATCTTCTGAATCTCTAAAGAAGACGTCACAGTGAACTATTACTATCTTCTGAATCTCTAAAGAAGACATCACAGTGAACTATTACTATCTTCTGAATCTCTAAAGAAGACATCACAGTGAACTATTACTATCTTCTGAATCTCTAAAGAAGACGTCACAGTGAACTATTACTATCTTCTGAATCTCTAAAGAAGACGTCACAGTGAACTATTACTATCTTCTGAATCTCTAAAGAAGACGTCACAGTGAACTATTACTATCTTCTGAATCTCTAAAGAAGACGTCACAGTGAACTATTACTATCTTCTGAATCTCTAAAGAAGACATCACAGTGAACTATTACTATCTTCTGAATCTCTAAAGAAGACATCACAGTGAACTATTACTATCTTCTGAATCTCTAAAGAAGACATCACAGTGAACTATTACTATCTTCTGAATCTCTAAAGAAGACGTCACAGTGAACTATTACTATCTTCTGAATCTCTAAAGAAGACGTCACAGTGAACTATTACTATCTTCTGAATCTCTAAAGAAGACGTCACAGTGAACTATTACTATCTTCTGAATCTCTAAAGAAGACGTCACAGTGAACTATTACTATCTTCTGAATCTCTAAAGAAGACGTCACAGTGAACTATTACTATCTTCTGAATCTCTAAAGAAGACATCACAGTGAACTATTACTATCTTCTGAATCTCTAAAGAAGACGTCACAGTGAACTATTACTATCTTCTGAATCTCTAAAGAAGACATCACAGTGAACTATTACTATCTTCTGAATCTCTAAAGAAGACATCACAGTGAACTATTACTATCTTCTGAATCTCTAAAGAAGACATCACAGTGAACTATTACTATCTTCTGAATCTCTAAAGAAGACGTCACAGTGAACTATTACTATCTTCTGAATCTCTAAAGAAGAACTAAAGAAGATCACAGTGAACTATTACTATCTTCTGAATCTCTAAAGAAGACATCACAGTGAACTATTACTATCTTCTGAATCTCTAAAGAAGACATCACAGTGAACTATTACTATCTTCTGAATCTCTAAAGAAGACGTCACAGTGAACTATTACTATCTTCTGAATCTCTAAAGAAGACGTCACAGTGAACTATTACTATCTTCTGAATCTCTAAAGAAGACGTCACAGTGAACTATTACTATCTTCTGAATCTCTAAAGAAGACGTCACAGTGAACTATTACTATCTTCTGAATCTCTAAAGAAGACGTCACAGTGAACTATTACTATCTTCTGAATCTCTAAAGAAGACATCACAGTGAACTATTACTATCTTCTGAATCTCTAAAGAAGACATCACAGTGAACTATTACTATCTTCTGAATCTCTAAAGAAGACGTCACAGTGAACTATTACTATCTTCTGAATCTCTAAAGAAGACATCACAGTGAACTATTACTATCTTCTGAATCTCTAAAGAAGACGTCACAGTGAACTATTACTATCTTCTGAATCTCTAAAGAAGACGTCACAGTGAACTATTACTATCTTCTGAATCTCTAAAGAAGACGTCACAGTGAACTATTACTATCTTCTGAATCTCTAAAGAAGACGTCACAGTGAACTATTACTATCTTCTGAATCTCTAAAGAAGACGTCACAGTGAACTATTACTATCTTCTGAATCTCTAAAGAAGACGTCACAGTGAACTATTACTATCTTCTGAATCTCTAAAGAAGACATCACAGTGAACTATTACTATCTTCTGAATCTCTAAAGAAGACGTCACAGTGAACTATTACTATCTTCTGAATCTCTAAAGAAGACATCACAGTGAACTATTACTATCTTCTGAATCTCTAAAGAAGACATCACAGTGAACTATTACTATCTTCTGAATCTCTAAAGAAGACGTCACAGTGAACTATTACTATCTTCTGAATCTCTAAAGAAGACATCACAGTGAACTATTACTATCTTCTGAATCTCTAAAGAAGACGTCACAGTGAACTATTACTATCTTCTGAATCTCTAAAGAAGACGTCACAGTGAACTATTACTATCTTCTGAATCTCTAAAGAAGACGTCACAGTGAACTATTACTATCTTCTGAATCTCTAAAGAAGACGTCACAGTGAACTATTACTATCTTCTGAATCTCTAAAGAAGACGTCACAGTGAACTATTACTATCTTCTGAATCTCTAAAGAAGACGTCACAGTGAACTATTACTATCTTCTGAATCTCTAAAGAAGACGTCACAGTGAACTATTACTATCTTCTGAATCTCTAAAGAAGACGTCACAGTGAACTATTACTATCTTCTGAATCTCTAAAGAAGACGTCACAGTGAACTATTACTATCTTCTGAATCTCTAAAGAAGACATCACAGTGAACTATTACTATCTTCTGAATCTCTAAAGAAGACATCACAGTGAACTATTACTATCTTCTGAATCTCTAAAGAAGACGTCACAGTGAACTATTACTATCTTCTGAATCTCTAAAGAAGACATCACAGTGAACTATTACTATCTTCTGAATCTCTAAAGAAGACATCACAGTGAACTATTACTATCTTCTGAATCTCTAAAGAAGACGTCACAGTGAACTATTACTATCTTCTGAATCTCTAAAGAAGACGTCACAGTGAACTATTACTATCTTCTGAATCTCTAAAGAAGACATCACAGTGAACTATTACTATCTTCTGAATCTCTAAAGAAGACGTCACAGTGAACTATTACTATCTTCTGAATCTCTAAAGAAGACATCACAGTGAACTATTACTATCTTCTGAATCTCTAAAGAAGACATCTCTAAAGAAGACATTACAGTGAACTATTACTATCTTCTGAATCTCTAAAGAAGACGTCACAGTGAACTATTACTATCTTCTGAATCTCTAAAGAAGACATCACAGTGAACTATTACTATCTTCTGAATCTCTAAAGAAGACGTCACAGTGAACTATTACTATCTTCTGAATCTCTAAAGAAGACATCACAGTGAACTATTACTATCTTCTTCTGAATCTCTATTACTATCTTCTGAATCTCTAAAGAAGACGTCACAGTGAACTATTACTATCTTCTGAATCTCTAAAGAAGACGTCACAGTGAACTATTACTATCTTCTGAATCTCTAAAGAAGACGTCACAGTGAACTATTACTATCTTCTGAATCTCTAAAGAAGACGTCACAGTGAACTATTACTATCTTCTGAATCTCTAAAGAAGACGTCACAGTGAACTATTACTATCTTCTGAATCTCTAAAGAAGACGTCACAGTGAACTATTACTATCTTCTGAATCTCTAAAGAAGACGTCACAGTGAACTATTACTATCTTCTGAATCTCTAAAGAAGACATCACAGTGAACTATTACTATCTTCTGAATCTCTAAAGAAGACATCACAGTGAACTATTACTATCTTCTGAATCTCTAAAGAAGACGTCACAGTGAACTATTACTATCTTCTGAATCTCTAAAGAAGACATCACAGTGAACTATTACTATCTTCTGAATCTCTAAAGAAGACATCACAGTGAACTATTACTATCTTCTGAATCTCTAAAGAAGACGTCACAGTGAACTATTACTATCTTCTGAATCTCTAAAGAAGACATCACAGTGAACTATTACTATCTTCTGAATCTCTAAAGAAGACGTCACAGTGAACTATTACTATCTTCTGAATCTCTAAAGAAGACGTCACAGTGAACTATTACTATCTTCTGAATCTCTAAAGAAGACGTCACAGTGAACTATTACTATCTTCTGAATCTCTAAAGAAGACGTCACAGTGAACTATTACTATCTTCTGAATCTCTAAAGAAGACGTCACAGTGTACTACTACGAGTATTTGAATCTCTAAAGAAAACACCCCAGTGAACTCTTACTATCTTCTGAATCCCTAAAGAAGACATCACAGTGAACTATTACTATCTTCTGAATCTCTAAAGAAGACATCACAGTGAACTATTACTATCTTCTGAATCTCTAAAGAAGACATCACAGTGAACTATTACTATCTTCTGAATCTCTAAAGAAGACATCACAGTGAACTATTACTATCTTCTGAATCTCTAAAGAAGACGTCACAGTGAACTATTACTATCTTCTGAATCTCTAAAGAAGACGTCACAGTGAACTATTACTATCTTCTGAATCTCTAAAGAAGACGTCACAGTGAACTATTACTATCTTCTGAATCTCTAAAGAAGACGTCACAGTGAACTATTACTATCTTCTGAATCTCTAAAGAAGACATCACAGTGAACTATTACTATCTTCTGAATCTCTAAAGAAGACATCACAGTGAACTATTACTATCTTCTGAATCTCTAAAGAAGACATCACAGTGAACTATTACTATCTTCTGAATCTCTAAAGAAGACATCACAGTGAACTATTACTATCTTCTGAATCTCTAAAGAAGACGTCACAGTGAACTATTACTATCTTCTGAATCTCTAAAGAAGACGTCACAGTGAACTATTACTATCTTCTGAATCTCTAAAGAAGACGTCACAGTGAACTATTACTATCTTCTGAATCTCTAAAGAAGACGTCACAGTGAACTATTACTATCTTCTGAATCTCTAAAGAAGACGTCACAGTGAACTATTACTATCTTCTGAATCTCTAAAGAACTACTATTATCTTCTGAATCTCTAAAGAAGACATCACAGTGAACTATTACTATCTTCTGAATCTCTAAAGAAGACATCACAGTGAACTATTACTATCTTCTGAATCTCTAAAGAAGACATCACAGTGAACTATTACTATCTTCTGAATCTCTAAAGAAGACATCACAGTGAACTATTACTATCTTCTGAATCTCTAAAGAAGACATCACAGTGAACTATTACTATCTTCTGAATCTCTAAAGAAGACATCACAGTGAACTATTACTATCTTCTGAATCTCTAAAGAAGACGTCACAGTGAACTATTACTATCTTCTGAATCTCTAAAGAAGAGTGTCACAGTGAACTATTACTATCTTCTGAATCTCTAAAGAAGACATCACAGTGAACTATTACTATCTTCTGAATCTCTAAAGAAGACGTCACAGTGAACTATTACTATCTTCTGAATCTCTAAAGAAGACGTCACAGTGAACTATTACTATCTTCTGAATCTCTAAAGAAGACGTCACAGTGAACTATTACTATCTTCTGAATCTCTAAAGAAGACATCACAGTGAACTATTACTATCTTCTGAATCTCTAAAGAAGACGTCACAGTGAACTATTACTATCTTCTGAATCTCTAAAGAAGTCGTCACAGTGAACTATTACTATCTTCTGAATCTCTAAAGAAGACATCACAGTGAACTATTACTATCTTCTGAATCTCTAAAGAAGACATCACAGTGAACTATTACTATCTTCTGAATCTCTAAAGAAGACGTCACAGTGAACTATTACTATCTTCTGAATCTCTAAAGAAGACATCACAGTGAACTATTACTATCTTCTGAATCTCTAAAGAAGACGTCACAGTGAACTATTACTATCTTCTGAATCTCTAAAGAAGACGTCACAGTGAACTATTACTATCTTCTGAATCTCTAAAGAAGACGTCACAGTGAACTATTACTATCTTCTGAATCTCTAAAGAAGACGTCACAGTGAACTATTACTATCTTCTGAATCTCTAAAGAAGACGTCACAGTGAACTATTACTATCTTCTGAATCTCTAAAGAAGACGTCACAGTGAACTATTACTATCTTCTGAATCTCTAAAGAAGACGTCACAGTGAACTATTACTATCTTCTGAATCTCTAAAGAAGACGTCACAGTGAACTATTACTATCTTCTGAATCTCTAAAGAAGACGTCACAGTGAACTATTACTATCTTCTGAATCTCTAAAGAAGACGTCACAGTGAACTATTACTATCTTCTGAATCTCTAAAGAAGACATCACAGTGAACTATTACTATCTTCTGAATCTCTAAAGAAGACATCACAGTGAACTATTACTATCTTCTGAATCTCTAAAGAAGACATCACAGTGAACTATTACTATCTTCTGAATCTCTAAAGAAGACATCACAGTGAACTATTACTATCTTCTGAATCTCTAAAGAAGACATCACAGTGAACTATTACTATCTTCTGAATCTCTAAAGAAGACGTCACAGTGAACTATTACTACTATCTTCTGAATCTTCTGAATCTCTAAAGAAGACGTCACAGTGAACTATTACTATCTTCTGAATCTCTAAAGAAGACGTCACAGTGAACTATTACTATCTTCTGAATCTCTAAAGAAGACGTCACAGTGAACTATTACTATCTTCTGAATCTCTAAAGAAGACATCACAGTGAACTATTACTATCTTCTGAATCTCTAAAGAAGACGTCACAGTGAACTATTACTATCTTCTGAATCTCTAAAGAAGACATCACAGTGAACTATTACTATCTTCTGAATCTCTAAAGAAGACATCACAGTGAACTATTACTATCTTCTGAATCTCTAAAGAAGACGTCACAGTGAACTATTACTATCTTCTGAATCTCTAAAGAAGACATCACAGTGAACTATTACTATCTTCTGAATCTCTAAAGAAGACGTCACAGTGAACTATTACTATCTTCTGAATCTCTAAAGAAGAGTCACAGTGAACTATTACTATCTTCTGAATCTCTAAAGAAGACGTCACAGTGAACTATTACTATCTTCTGAATCTCTAAAGAAGACGTCACAGTGAACTATTACTATCTTCTGAATCTCTAAAGAAGACATCACAGTGAACTATTACTATCTTCTGAATCTCTAAAGAAGACATCACAGTGAACTATTACTATCTTCTGAATCTCTAAAGAAGACATCACAGTGAACTATTACTATCTTCTGAATCTCTAAAGAAGACGTCACAGTGAACTATTACTATCTTCTGAATCTCTAAAGAAGACGTCACAGTGAACTATTACTATCTTCTGAATCTCTAAAGAAGACGTCACAGTGAACTATTACTATCTTCTGAATCTCTAAAGAAGACATCACAGTGAACTATTACTATCTTCTGAATCTCTAAAGAAGACATCACAGTGAACTATTACTATCTTCTGAATCTCTAAAGAAGACATCACAGTGAACTATTACTATCTTCTGAATCTCTAAAGAAGACGTCACAGTGAACTATTACTATCTTCTGAATCTCTAAAGAAGACGTCACAGTGAACTATTACTATCTTCTGAATCTCTAAAGAAGACATCACAGTGAACTATTACTATCTTCTGAATCTCTAAAGAAGACGTCACAGTGAACTATTACTATCTTCTGAATCTCTAAAGAAGACATCACAGTGAACTATTACTATCTTCTGAATCTCTAAAGAAGACGTCACAGTGAACTATTACTATCTTCTGAATCTCTAAAGAAGACGTCACAGTGAACTATTACTATCTTCTGAATCTCTAAAGAAGACGTCACAGTGAACTATTACTATCTTCTGAATCTCTAAAGAAGACATCACAGTGAACTATTACTATCTTCTGAATCTCTAAAGAAGACATCACAGTGAACTATTACTATCTTCTGAATCTCTAAAGAAGACGTCACAGTGAACTATTACTATCTTCTGAATCTCTAAAGAAGACATCACAGTGAACTATTACTATCTTCTGAATCTCTAAAGAAGACATCACAGTGAACTATTACTATCTTCTGAATCTCTAAAGAAGACATCACAGTGAACTATTACTATCTTCTGAATCTCTAAAGAAGACATCACAGTGAACTATTACTATCTTCTGAATCTCTAAAGAAGACGTCACAGTGAACTATTACTATCTTCTGAATCTCTAAAGAAGACGTCACAGTGAACTATTACTATCTTCTGAATCTCTAAAGAAGACGTCACAGTGAACTATTACTATCTTCTGAATCTCTAAAGAAGACGTCACAGTGAACTATTACTATCTTCTGAATCTCTAAAGAAGACATCACAGTGAACTATTACTATCTTCTGAATCTATCACAGTGAACTATTACTTCTGAATCTCTAAAGAAGACATCACAGTGAACTATTACTATCTTCTGAATCTCTAAAGAAGACATCACAGTGAACTATTACTATCTTCTGAATCTCTAAAGAAGACATCACAGTGAACTATTACTATCTTCTGAATCTCTAAAGAAGACGTCACAGTGAACTATTACTATCTTCTGAATCTCTAAAGAAGACGTCACAGTGAACTATTACTATCTTCTGAATCTCTAAAGAAGACGTCACAGTGAACTATTACTATCTTCTGAATCTCTAAAGAAGACGTCACAGTGAACTATTACTATCTTCTGAATCTCTAAAGAAGACGTCACAGTGAACTATTACTATCTTCTGAATCTCTAAAGAAGACGTCACAGTGAACTATTACTATCTTCTGAATCTCTAAAGAAGACGTCACAGTGAACTATTACTATCTTCTGAATCTCTAAAGAAGACATCACAGTGAACTATTACTATCTTCTGAATCTCTAAAGAAGACATCACAGTGAACTATTACTATCTTCTGAATCTCTAAAGAAGACGTCACAGTGAACTATTACTATCTTCTGAATCTCTAAAGAAGACATCACAGTGAACTATTACTATCTTCTGAATCTCTAAAGAAGACGTCACAGTGAACTATTACTATCTTCTGAATCTCTAAAGAAGACGTCACAGTGAACTATTACTATCTTCTGAATCTCTAAAGAAGACGTCACAGTGAACTATTACTATCTTCTGAATCTCTAAAGAAGACATCACAGTGAACTATTACTATCTTCTGAATCTCTAAAGAAGACGTCACAGTGAACTATTACTATCTTCTGAATCTCTAAAGAAGACATCACAGTGAACTATTACTATCTTCTGAATCTCTAAAGAAGACGTCACAGTGAACTATTACTATCTTCTGAATCTCTAAAGAAGACATCACAGTGAACTATTACTATCTTCTGAATCTCTAAAGAAGACATCACAGTGAACTATTACTATCTTCTGAATCTCTAAAGAAGACGTCACAGTGAACTATTACTATCTTCTGAATCTCTAAAGAAGACGTCACAGTGAACTATTACTATCTTCTGAATCTCTAAAGAAGACGTCACAGTGAACTATTACTATCTTCTGAATCTCTAAAGAAGACATCACAGTGAACTATTACTATCTTCTGAATCTCTAAAGAAGACATCACAGTGAACTATTACTATCTTCTGAATCTCTAAAGAAGACATCACAGTGAACTATTACTATCTTCTGAATCTCTAAAGAAGACATCACAGTGAACTATTACTATCTTCTGAATCTCTAAAGAAGACATCACAGTGAACTATTACTATCTTCTGAATCTCTAAAGAAGACGTCACAGTGAACTATTACTATCTTCTGAATCTCTAAAGAAGACGTCACAGTGAACTATTACTATCTTCTGAATCTCTAAAGAAGACAGTCACACATCACAGTGAACTATTACTATCTTCTGAATCTCTAAAGAAGACGTCACAGTGAACTATTACTATCTTCTGAATCTCTAAAGAAGACATCACAGTGAACTATTACTATCTTCTGAATCTCTAAAGAAGACGTCACAGTGAACTATTACTATCTTCTGAATCTCTAAAGAAGACGTCACAGTGAACTATTACTATCTTCTGAATCTCTAAAGAAGACGTCACAGTGAACTATTACTATCTTCTTCTGAATCTCTAAAGAAGACGTCACAGTGAACTATTACTATCTTCTGAATCTCTAAAGAAGACGTCACAGTGAACTATTACTATCTTCTGAATCTCTAAAGAAGACATCACAGTGAACTATTACTATCTTCTGAATCTCTAAAGAAGACATCACAGTGAACTATTACTATCTTCTGAATCTCTAAAGAAGACATCACAGTGAACTATTACTATCTTCTGAATCTCTAAAGAAGACATCACAGTGAACTATTACTATCTTCTGAATCTCTAAAGAAGACATCACAGTGAACTATTACTATCTTCTGAATCTCTAAAGAAGACGTCACAGTGAACTATTACTATCTTCTGAATCTCTAAAGAAGACGTCACAGTGAACTATTACTATCTTCTGAATCTCTAAAGAAGACGTCACAGTGAACTATTACTATCTTCTGAATCTCTAAAGAAGACGTCACAGTGAACTATTACTATCTTCTGAATCTCTAAAGAAGACATCACAGTGAACTATTACTATCTTCTGAATCTCTAAAGAAGACGTCACAGTGAACTATTACTATCTTCTGAATCTCTAAAGAAGACGTCACAGTGAACTATTACTATCTTCTGAATCTCTAAAGAAGACGTCACAGTGAACTATTACTATCTTCTGAATCTCTAAAGAAGACGTCACAGTGAACTATTACTATCTTCTGAATCTCTAAAGAAGACGTCACAGTGAACTATTACTATCTTCTGAATCTCTAAAGAAGACGTCACAGTGAACTATTACTATCTTCTGAATCTCTAAAGAAGACGTCACAGTGAACTATTACTATCTTCTGAATCTCTAAAGAAGACATCACAGTGAACTATTACTATCTTCTGAATCTCTAAAGAAGACATCACAGTGAACTATTACTATCTTCTGAATCTCTAAAGAAGACATCACAGTGAACTATTACTATCTTCTGAATCTCTAAAGAAGACGTCACAGTGAACTATTACTATCTTCTGAATCTCTAAAGAAGACGTCACAGTGAACTATTACTATCTTCTGAATCTCTAAAGAAGACGTCACAGTGAACTATTACTATCTTCTGAATCTCTAAAGAAGACGTCACAGTGAACTATTACTATCTTCTGAATCTCTAAAGAAGACGTCACAGTGAACTATTACTATCTTCTGAATCTCTAAAGAAGACATCACAGTGAACTATTACTATCTTCTGAATCTCTAAAGAAGACATCACAGTGAACTATTACTATCTTCTGAATCTCTAAAGAAGACATCACAGTGAACTATTACTATCTTCTGAATCTCTAAAGAAGACATCACAGTGAACTATTACTATCTTCTGAATCTCTAAAGAAGACGTCACAGTGAACTATTACTATCTTCTGAATCTCTAAAGAAGACGTCACAGTGAACTATTACTATCTTCTGAATCTCTAAAGAAGACATCACAGTGAACTATTACTATCTTCTGAATCTCTAAAGAAGACGTCACAGTGAACTATTACTATCTTCTGAATCTCTAAAGAAGACATCACAGTGAACTATTACTATCTTCTGAAGTCACAGTGAACTATTACTATCTTCTGAATCTCTAAAGAAGACGTCACAGTGAACTATTACTATCTTCTGAATCTCTAAAGAAGACATCACAGTGAACTATTACTATCTTCTGAATCTCTAAAGAAGACATCACAGTGAACTATTACTATCTTCTGAATCTCTAAAGAAGACATCACAGTGAACTATTACTATCTTCTGAATCTCTAAAGAAGACATCACAGTGAACTATTACTATCTTCTGAATCTCTAAAGAAGACATCACAGTGAACTATTACTATCTTCTGAATCTCTAAAGAAGACGTCACAGTGAACTATTACTATCTTCTGAATCTCTAAAGAAGACGTCACAGTGAACTATTACTATCTTCTGAATCTCTAAAGAAGACATCACAGTGAACTATTACTATCTTCTGAATCTCTAAAGAAGACGTCACAGTGAACTATTACTATCTTCTGAATCTCTAAAGAAGACGTCACAGTGAACTATTACTATCTTCTGAATCTCTAAAGACATCACAGTGAACTATTACTATCTTCTGAATCTCACGGTGAACTATTACTATCTTCTGAATCTCTAAAGAAGACATCACAGTGAACTATTACTATCTTCTGAATCTCTAAAGAAGACGTCACAGTGAACTATTACTATCTTCTGAATCTCTAAAGAAGACATCACAGTGAACTATTACTATCTTCTGAATCTCTAAAGAAGACATCACAGTGAACTATTACTATCTTCTGAATCTCTAAAGAAGACATCACAGTGAACTATTACTATCTTCTGAATCTCTAAAGAAGACGTCACAGTGAACTATTACTATCTTCTGAATCTCTAAAGAAGACGTCACAGTGAACTATTACTATCTTCTGAATCTCTAAAGAAGACGTCACAGTGAACTATTACTATCTTCTGAATCTCTAAAGAAGACGTCACAGTGAACTATTACTATCTTCTGAATCTCTAAAGAAGACATCACAGTGAACTATTACTATCTTCTGAATCTCTAAAGAAGACATCACAGTGAACTATTACTATCTTCTGAATCTCTAAAGAAGACATCACAGTGAACTATTACTATCTTCTGAATCTCTAAAGAAGACGTCACAGTGAACTATTACTATCTTCTGAATCTCTAAAGAAGACGTCACAGTGAACTATTACTATCTTCTGAATCTCTAAAGAAGACATCACAGTGAACTATTACTATCTTCTGAATCCCTAAAGAAGACATCACAGTGAACTATTACTATCATCTGAATCTCTAAACAAGACGTCACAGTGAACTATTACTATCTTCTGAATACCCAAAGACGTCATCACGGTGAACTATTACTATCTTCTGAATCTCTAAAGAAGACATCACAGTGAACTATTACTATCTTCTGAATCTCTAAAGAAGACATCACAGTGAACTATTACTATCTTCTGAATCTCTAAAGAAGACGTCACAGTGAACTATTACTATCTTCTGAATCTCTAAAGAAGACGTCACAGTGAACTATTACTATCTTCTGAATCTCTAAAGAAGACGTCACAGTGAACTATTACTATCTTCTGAATCTCTAAAGAAGACGTCACAGTGAACTATTACTATCTTCTGAATCTCTAAAGAAGACGTCACAGTGAACTATTACTATCTTCTGAATCTCTAAAGAAGACATCACAGTGAACTATTACTATCTTCTGAATCTCTAAAGAAGACATCACAGTGAACTATTACTATCTTCTGAATCTCTAAAGAAGACGTCACAGTGAACTATTACTATCTTCTGAATCTCTAAAGAAGACATCACAGTGAACTATTACTATCTTCTGAATCTCTAAAGAAGACGTCACAGTGAACTATTACTATCTTCTGAATCTCTAAAGAAGACGTCACAGTGAACTATTACTATCTTCTGAATCTCTAAAGAAGACGTCACAGTGAACTATTACTATCTTCTGAATCTCTAAAGAAGACATCACAGTGAACTATTACTATCTTCTGAATCTCTAAAGAAGACGTCACAGTGAACTATTACTATCTTCTGAATCTCTAAAGAAGACGTCACAGTGAACTATTACTATCTTCTGAATCTCTAAAGAAGACATCACAGTGAACTATTACTATCTTCTGAATCTCTAAAGAAGACATCACAGTGAACTATTACTATCTTCTGAATCTCTAAAGAAGACGTCACAGTGAACTATTACTATCTTCTGAATCTCTAAAGAAGACGTCACAGTGAACTATTACTATCTTCTGAATCTCTAAAGAAGACATCACAGTGAACTATTACTATCTTCTGAATCTCTAAAGAAGACATCACAGTGAACTATTACTATCTTCTGAATCTCTAAAGAAGACATCACAGTGAACTATTACTATCTTCTGAATCTCTAAAGAAGACGTCACAGTGAACTATTACTATCTTCTGAATCTCTAAAGAAGACGTCACAGTGAACTATTACTATCTTCTGAATCTCTAAAGAAGACGTCACAGTGAACTATTACTATCTTCTGAATCTCTAAAGAAGACGTCACAGTGAACTATTACTATCTTCTGAATCTCTAAAGAAGACATCACAGTGAACTATTACTATCTTCTGAATCTCTAAAGAAGACATCACAGTGAACTATTACTATCTTCTGAATCTCTAAAGAAGACATCACAGTGAACTATTACTATCTTCTGAATCTCTAAAGAAGACATCACAGTGAACTATTACTATCTTCTGAATCTCTAAAGAAGACATCACAGTGAACTATTACTATCTTCTGAATCTCTAAAGAAGACATCACAGTGAACTATTACTATCTTCTGAATCTCTAAAGAAGACGTCACAGTGAACTATTACTATCTTCTGAATCTCTAAAGAAGACGTCACAGTGAACTATTACTATCTTCTGAATCTCTAAAGAAGACGTCACAGTGAACTATTACTATCTTCTGAATCTCTAAAGAAGACATCACAGTGAACTATTACTATCTTCTGAATCTCTAAAGAAGACGTCACAGTGAACTATTACTATCTTCTGAATCTCTAAAGAAGACGTCACAGTGAACTATTACTATCTTCTGAATCTCTAAAGAAGACATCACAGTGAACTATTACTATCTTCTGAATCTCTAAAGAAGACATCACAGTGAACTATTACTATCTTCTGAATCTCTAAAGAAGACGTCACAGTGAACTATTACTATCTTCTGAATCTCTAAAGAAGACGTCACAGTGAACTATTACTATCTTCTGAATCTCTAAAGAAGACATCACAGTGAACTATTACTATCTTCTGAATCTCTAAAGAAGACATCACAGTGAACTATTACTATCTTCTGAATCTCTAAAGAAGACATCACAGTGAACTATTACTATCTTCTGAATCTCTAAAGAAGACATCACAGTGAACTATTACTATCTTCTGAATCTCTAAAGAAGACGTCACAGTGAACTATTACTATCTTCTGAATCTCTAAAGAAGACATCACAGTGAACTATTACTATCTTCTGAATCTCTAAAGAAGACATCACAGTGAACTATTACTATCTTCTGAATCTCTAAAGAAGACATCACAGTGAACTATTACTATCTTCTGAATCTCTAAAGAAGACGTCACAGTGAACTATTACTATCTTCTGAATCTCTAAAGAAGACGTCACAGTGAACTATTACTATCTTCTGAATCTCTAAAGAAGACATCACAGTGAACTATTACTATCTTCTGAATCTCTAAAGAAGACGTCACAGTGAACTATTACTATCTTCTGAATCTCTAAAGAAGACGTCACAGTGAACTATTACTATCTTCTGAATCTCTAAAGAAGACGTCACAGTGAACTATTACTATCTTCTGAATCTCTAAAGAAGACATCACAGTGAACTATTACTATCTTCTGAATCTCTAAAGAAGACGTCACAGTGAACTATTACTATCTTCTGAATCTCTAAAGAAGACATCACAGTGAACTATTACTATCTTCTGAATCTCTAAAGAAGACATCACAGTGAACTATTACTATCTTCTGAATCTCTAAAGAAGACGTCACAGTGAACTATTACTATCTTCTGAATCTCTAAAGAAGACATCACAGTGAACTATTACTATCTTCTGAATCTCTAAAGAAGACGTCACAGTGAACTATTACTATCTTCTGAATCTCTAAAGAAGACATCACAGTGAACTATTACTATCTTCTGAATCTCTAAAGAAGACGTCACAGTGAACTATTACTATCTTCTGAATCTCTAAAGAAGACGTCACAGTGAACTATTACTATCTTCTGAATCTCTAAAGAAGACGTCACAGTGAACTATTACTATCTTCTGAATCTCTAAAGAAGACGTCACAGTGAACTATTACTATCTTCTGAATCTCTAAAGAAGACGTCACAGTGAACTATTACTATCTTCTGAATCTCTAAAGAAGACGTCACAGTGAACTATTACTATCTTCTGAATCTCTAAAGAAGACATCACAGTGAACTATTACTATCTTCTGAATCTCTAAAGAAGACGTCACAGTGAACTATTACTATCTTCTGAATCTCTAAAGAAGACGTCACAGTGAACTATTACTATCTTCTGAATCTCTAAAGAAGACGTCACAGTGAACTATTACTATCTTCTGAATCTCTAAAGAAGACGTCACAGTGAACTATTACTATCTTCTGAATCTCTAAAGAAGACATCACAGTGAACTATTACTATCTTCTGAATCTCTAAAGAAGACATCACAGTGAACTATTACTATCTTCTGAATCTCTAAAGAAGACATCACAGTGAACTATTACTATCTTCTGAATCTCTAAAGAAGACGTCACAGTGAACTATTACTATCTTCTGAATCTCTAAAGAAGACGTCACAGTGAACTATTACTATCTTCTGAATCTCTAAAGAAGACGTCACAGTGAACTATTACTATCTTCTGAATCTCTAAAGAAGACGTCACAGTGAACTATTACTATCTTCTGAATCTCTAAAGAAGACGTCACAGTGAACTATTACTATCTTCTGAATCTCTAAAGAAGACATCACAGTGAACTATTACTATCTTCTGAATCTCTAAAGAAGACATCACAGTGAACTATTACTATCTTCTGAATCTCTAAAGAAGACGTCACAGTGAACTATTACTATCTTCTGAATCTCTAAAGAAGACGTCACAGTGAACTATTACTATCTTCTGAATCTCTAAAGAAGACATCACAGTGAACTATTACTATCTTCTGAATCTCTAAAGAAGACTTTACAGTGAACTATTACTATCTTCTGAATCTCTAAAGAAGACGTCACAGTGAACTATTACTATCTTCTGAATCTCTAAAGAAGACATCACAGTGAACTATTACTATCTTCTGAATCTCTAAAGAAGACGTCACAGTGAACTATTACTATCTTCTGAATCTCTAAAGAAGACATCACAGTGAACTATTACTATCTTCTGAATCTCTAAAGAAGACATCACAGTGAACTATTACTATCTTCTGAATCTCTAAAGAAGACATCACAGTGAACTATTACTATCTTCTGAATCTCTAAAGAAGACATCACAGTGAACTATTACTATCTTCTGAATCTCTAAAGAAGACATCACAGTGAACTATTACTATCTTCTGAATCTCTAAAGAAGACATCACAGTGAACTATTACTATCTTCTGAATCTCTAAAGAAGACGTCACAGTGTACTACTACGAGTATTTGAATCTCTAAAGAAGACATCACAGTGAACTATTACTATCTTCTGAATCTCTAAAGAAGACGTCACAGTGAACTATTACTATCTTCTGAATCTCTAAAGAAGACATCACAGTGAACTATTACTATCTTCTGAATCTCTAAAGAAGACATCACAGTGAACTATTACTATCTTCTGAATCTCTAAAGAAGACGTCATAGTGAACTATTATTATCTTCTGAATCTCTAAAGAAAACTTTACAGTGAACTGTTACTATCTTCTGAATCTCTGACGAAAACATCACAGTGAACTATTACTATCTTCTGAATCTCTAAAGAAGTCGTCACAGTGAACTATTACTATCTTCTGAATCTCTAAAGAAGACATCACAGTGAACTATTACTATCTTCTGAATCTCTAAAGAAGACGTCACAGTGAACTATTACTATCTTCTGAATCTCTAAAGAAGACATCACAGTGAACTATTACTATCTTCTGAATCTCTAAAGAAGACGTCACAGTGAACTAATACTATTTTCTGAATCTCTAAAGAAGACGTCACGGTGAACTATTACTATCTTCTGAAACCCTAAAGAAGGTATCACAGTAAACAATTACAATGATATGAATCTCTAAGCAAGACGTCACAGTGAACTATTACTATCTTCTGAATCTCTAAAGAAGACGTCACAGTGAACTAATACTATCTTCTGAATCTCTAAAGAAGTCGTCACAGTGAACTATTACTATCTTCTGAATCTCTAAAGAAGTCGTCACCGTGAACTATTACTATCTTTTGAATCCCTAAAGAAGACATCACAGTGGACTATTACTATCTTCTGAATATCGAAACAAGACGTCACAGTGAACTATTACTATCTTCTGAATCTCTAAAGAAGGCGTCACAGTGAACTATTACTATCTTCTGAATCTCTAAAGAAGTCGTCACAGTGAACTATTACTATCTAATGAATCTCTAATGAAGACGTCACGGTGAATTATTACTATTTTCTGAGTCCCTATCGAAGTCAACATGGTCAACTATTACTATCTTATGAGCCTCATAAGATGTCGTACCGGTGAAGAGTTAGTATCTTCTGAGCCTCTAAAGAAGTCGTTAATAACAGGACGTAGAAAATAATTAACTATTTACCAAGTGAAGTTGAGTGTATCAGTGAAGATCAGACGACACTTTGGAGAAAACGTATAAGACATGTATGAGTTAGATATCTCCAAAACAAAATCAATATAACTTTGCAACACACGCCGTATTGGGAGTTCGTAAAGCGACATATACAAAATTTATCTTGATATATATATTTGAACTTCTATATGTTATCACATAAACATTTTCAGCTTTGTTTTAGGTATCTAAAGAAAACTAATAGCATTTTTTATGCTAATTCCTTCTGTACGACAATATTTAATATGAACAGTTATAGGAGATTAATTGTTCTAATTCTGTAGTTTAGTAGTTTAACATGTGAAGCTCAATACAAAAGTAACTGGTTCGAGACTCGCTGTTGTGTGTTGGTAACTGGGTTGAGACTTGCTGCTGTATGTATGTAACTGGTTCGAAACTTGCTGCTCTGTGCAGGTAACTGGTTCGAGACTCGCTGCTGTGTGTAGGTAACTGGTTCGAGACTCGCTGCTGTGTGTAGGTAACTGGTTCGAAACTCGCTGCTGTGTGTAGGTAACTGGTTAGAGACTCGCTGCTGTGTATAGGTAACTGGTTAGAGACTCGCTGCTGTGTGTAGGTAACTGGTTCGAGACTCGCTGCTGTGTATAGTTAACTGGTTAGAGACTTGTTGCTATGTGAAGGTAACTGGTTCGAGACTCGCTGCTGTATGTAGGTAACTGGTTCGAGACTCGCTGCTGTGCGTAGGTAACTGGTTCGAGACTCGCTGCTGTGTATAGGTAACTGGTTAGAGACTTGCTGCTGTGTGTAGGTAACTGGTTCAAGACTCGCTGCTGTGTATAGTTAACTGGTTAGAGACTTGTTGCTTTGTGTAGGTAACTGGTTCGAAACTCGCTGCTGTATGTAGGTAACTGGTTCGAGACTCGCTGTTGTGCGTAGGTAACTGGTTCGAGAATCGCTGCTGTGTGTAGGTAACTGGTTCGAGACTCGCTGCTGTGTATAGTTAACTGGTTAGAGACTTGTTGCTGTGTGTAGGTAACTGGTTCGAGACTCGCTGCTGTATGTAGGTAACTGGTTCGAGACTCGCTGCTGTGCGTAGGTAACTGGTTCGAGACTCGCTGCTGTGTATAGGTAACTGGTTAGAGACTCGCTGCTGTGTGTAGGTAACTGGTTCAAGACTCGCTGCTGTGTATAGTTAACTGGTTAGAGACTTGTTGCTGTGTGTAGGTAACTGGTTCGAGACTCGCTGCTGTATGTAGGTAACTTGTTCGAGACTCGCTGTTGTGCGTAGGTAACTGGTTCGAGACTCGCTGCTGTGTGTAGGTAACTGGTTCGAGACTCCCTGCTGTGTGTAGTTAACTGGTTCGAAACTCGCTGCTGTGTTTTATTACCATGTTGTGCATAGTCCACCGCTAGTACATCGGTAAGTCTATGAATTTATAACGCTAAAATCAGGGGTTTGATTTCTTTTGGTGGACTCAGCAGTTACCCGGATGTGGCTTTCCTATAATAAAAGACACAGAAGTAAAGTGTTGCTATACGCCGTATTTAATATTCAACCTTACCCATTGTAGCTATATGTGATTTAGGGACATGAGACTATTTATTATACATTCAATGTACTGTATAATTTAGGCTACACTTATGGACCTGTTTATAAATGTGATCTTTATTTTTCTTTACGTATCGTTACTTTGTTTCAGTAAAATGGTGAAGTGTTTCATTTCTTTCCCTTCCGTTTGAATTTAAAATTATCATATTATGGAGACAAAATATGGAATAAGCAATTTACAAAAAAAAACAACAAATGTTTGGTTTAGAAATACAGGGCGACAAGGTTATAGATAAACAAAACACAAACGTGTTTGACATAAAAAGAAACAACGTTTATTTTGGATTTTGAAATGTTTTTAGGCAGTGCTAAAGCGTTTTAAACATACACCTACCTACGAGATGACAGTGAATTTGTTAAAACAGTAGCCCAAGGTGTGCTTCTTCAGCTGTTACATTCAGAAACAAGATAAAATCACAGAGTTTTTGAAACAGCAGAGCTTTCGTGGTCTATTTATCTTTAGAAAATGTCATTAATGAAGTCCGTGCCCTTTTGTTTCTCGAGCAGTGCTTACAATTCTCTTGTTTCTTTTTGAATTTCACGAAAAGCTACGCGAGAGCTTTCTGTCCCAGCCATCCTGAATTTAACAGTGTAAGACTGTAGTGATGGCAGCTAATCATCACCACCCACCGCCAACTTTTGGGATACTCTTTTACCAACAAATAGTGGGATTAAAAGTCAGGTTATAACGTCAACACGGCTGAAGGGGCAAGTATGTTTAGTGTGAGGGGGATTCGGCCCCGCAACGCATAAGTTACGAGTTGAGCGTTCTAACCACGTGGTCGTGCCGAGCCTGAAGTGCTTATAAAGCACGGAGTAATGTGAGTTCATTTTGAAGTATTTTATATTTAAAACAAACTTGTTCAGGTTTGATAACGATCGAAATGTTACTGATTAATAATGATAACCTGATAAATATAATACAATAACTGTACATGCATATAGATATATATACTCATATACTCTGTGATTTCAATATCTTATTCACTAGTCGCTTGTAATTTTAACACTCCTACGAAAAGATGTTCCTAGTCCTGATTTCTCCAAGCCCGTTCCCCTGGCTGTGGTTTCGCTAGATAGTAGATAGGGACAGTGGGAATCTCGTTAATCCATTCATTAATGGATTTAAATGGCAATTTCATTTAAATACAAAATTATTAGCCTAATATTAATAACCTTTCAAGTTGCTCTGGGGCCTACAAGGCCCCACTTTTCGTAGGAGTGTTAAACACAATAACTTTTCGCAAGATGAGAATAAAAAAATATAAAAATATTCATCTTCTGTTATGTAACATTTCTATTTTCCATGTTGATGTTTAACTTCCAAACACTTTGTTACGCGCCGAAACACGTACTTAAAAAGCTGTGAAGATCAAATATAGTTATTATATTTTGGAATATATATTAAAACTATAGTTTGTAACTGGTGCATGTTGAACAAACACTATAACCTAGTGTCTTTACAAATCATTAAACTAGACGGTTTACTAAGGCCGTGTAAACGTTATCCATCGACCTGAAACGTTTTTGTCTGCCTTAAGAGCTCATGGTATTAATCGATTTTCTTACCTGAATGATTTATACAGATCGTTTTGATACGATGTAGTCAGTCCTACTGCAAGACACAGTCGGAACTGTCTTTACATACAGCCAAGCGCTATGCCTTGAGGCTCAAATTGTTCTGCTGATATTAACTGTACACAACAGTCTTTATATACCGATTTAAGAGGGATGAGCTACCAATGAAACGGTTCTGAAACGGTTGAACCTTAAAGAACACTTGTTGTATGTATCATACTGAGATACACATGGGTACACGTGTTTGTTGTATGTATCATACTGAGATACACATGGGTACACGTGTTTTTTGTATGTATCATACTGAGATACACATGGGTACACGTGTTTTTGTGTTTTTTTTTCGAAGGTTGGTTTTGACAACGTTTTAAAAATCGAGTTAATGATTCGAGTGGTAATATGAAGATAGTGTACTTCTAGAGATAACTGAGTTTCATGATTCGAGTGGTAATATGAAGATAGTGTACTTCTAGAGATAACTGAGTTTCATGATTCGAGTGGTAATATGAAGATAGTGTACTTCTAGAGATAACTGAGTTTCATGATTCGAGTGGTAATATGAAGATAGTGATTCTAGAGATAACTGAGTTTCATGAAGTGGTAATATGAAGATAGTGTACTTCTAGAGATAACTGAGTTTCATGATTCGAGTGGTAATATGAAGATAGTGTACTTCTAGAGATAACTGAGTTTCATGATTCGAGTGGTAATATGAAGATAGTGTACTTCTAGAGATAACTGACCGGATCGTTTGTTTGTTAAAATTTGTGCAAAGTTACACTAGCTGTTCATAATTTTGAAGCAATGTACTAGAGAGAAGGTAGCTAGTCAACACTGCCAACTCTTGGACTACTCTTTTACCAGTAGTAGGATCGATTAACGCATTATAACACCCCAACGGCTGAAAAGGAGATCATGTTTACAAAAAGCGGGTCGAACGCCCCAACCATCAAGCCACCAGGGCCCGACTAATCAGAGAAGCTCATTTTGTGCTCGTAATTATAATAAAGAGGTTTGAGGTTTGGCAGATTAGCTGTGACCGTCACAAAATGTCATGTCACAAAGTGTTTCTTTTATTTCCTGACCTTAAATTCGGTCAGGTGGTTAAGAGACTCGATTCATTATCTAGGGTCGCGGGTTCGCATCCCCGTCACACCAAACATGCTCGCTTTTTCAGCCGTGGGGGCGTGATAATATCACGGTCAATTCCACTATTCGTTGGTAAAAGAGTAGCCCAAAAGTTGGCGGTGGGTGGTGATGACTAGCTGCCTTCCCTCTAGTCTTACACTGCTAAATTAGGGACGGCTAGCGCAGATAGCCCTCGTGCAACTTTGCGTGAAATTCAAACCAAACCAATCCTAAAATTCGATTTCCTCTTCGCTAGAAACGTTTGAGTTCGGCTTTTCGAAAAACGAAAATGTTGCTAGAGCCTTTTCAGGTTATTAATGTTAAAAAAATCGGTTTTATTTAGGTAGAGGTCGCTTTTTCCCAAAAAGTGAGATACACTTAATTTGCATCTTTGAAAAGTTGTTTATAATTACACGCAATTTTTATTTCACGTAAGTAATTCAGAATACTAGAAAGCGAGTGAAGAAAAGAATTAAAAAACTGATTATTCGTGTAATGTTTGGCGTCGTATAAGTATCAGCTATAAGTGTTTCTTATTGGGCACCGAACTACACAAAGGGCTATCTGTGCTTTGCCCACCACGGGTATCGAAACCCGATTTCTACCAGTACAAGTTCGCACGACTTGTTTTGTCGATTCAGCTAATAATTCGTCAGAATTTTCTTGTAAACATGCACTATTACGAAAATATTCCTGTTGCCCAAGTTATCTTAATTATATTTTGTTTACTACATCTTTGCGAACTACTTTATAGGGATTAAAATCAACCGATAAGTGTAGAGAATTACACTTGTTTTCATTTACAACCATAAGTTCTTTGGTTAAAGATTCTTGCACAAGCCTTCACATGAGCTATCTGTACATAGTCGTTCCTGGTTTTGAGCTCATAGGCTAGGATGAAGGTCGCTAGTAAACAGCATTTAACGCCAACTCTTAGGCTATTCTTGCCTGTTCGATCAGTGAGATTTGACTGTTATTCTTATAACGCACCTACAGCTACAGTAACCACAACTAATTACCATACTAGATTTTTAAAATCATTATTTGCATACTTCATGAACTTTTACTGTGTTTCATGATATAAAAAGGCCCCTCCAGTAGCTCAGCAGCAAGTCTGAAATCTTATAGTGCTAAAAACTGGGTTTGATACCCGCGGTGAGCATAGCATAGATAAACCATTGTGTAACTTTGTGCTTAACTACAAACAAACGAATAAATAAAAAAATCAAACTACGTAATAGAGAAAAGGGTTTAAATTTTTTCCTTCTTCTAGTGTCTGATATGTGACTGCCGCCTAGTGACAAATATATGTAACTAAAACAGCTTTAATCTAATTACATAAAACAATTAACCGAATTGGATGAGCAGGATTTATCTTCTGAAATACGACAATAAAGTTATCGAACAAACAGTGAAAAACATTGTTCAATCGTTTTCAAGAGCAGTGTTACAAAAATATTGTTTCAAATATTAAACATAATACATTTATTAGAATGTATAGCAGTTTTTTCATTTTAACCTGATTTTATGAACAAATGATCTATAGCAGAAATTCATGGATATCTGGCCTGTTTCAAGGTGATAACCATACTATAGAAAAATTAACCATTTCTGGCCTACTTCAAAATAACAGAAGATAAGCTATGAAAATAGAAACAGAATCAGTTCGGGACTAATCCAAGATGGCGTTAGAAACTTTAAAATGGCGCAGTCCCACCCTAATCAAGAACGACAACAGACATTTCATAAGAAAAAAACCAACAACAATACAATCAGTTCGGGACTAATCCAAGATGGCGTTAGAAACTTTAAAATGGCGCAGTCCCACCCTAATCAAGAACGACAACAGACATTTCATAAGAAAAAAACCAACAACAATACAATCAGTTCGGGACTAATCCAAGATGGCGTTAGAAACTTTAAAATGGCGCAGTCCCACTCTAATCAAGAACGACAACAGACATTTCATAAGAAAAAAACCAACAACAATACAATCAGTTCGGGACTAATCCAAGATGGCGTTAGAAACCCTATCGAATTTTAAATATAATCAGTTCTGGATTAATCTAAGATGACATTAGAAATCCTAAAATGGCTCATTCCTGACGTAGTCAAGAATTATTATAAGTAACCTAAAAGAAAAAAAGTGGCGTTAGAAACCCCATCATATATGGAATAGAATCAGTTTTAGACCAATCAGAGATGACGTTATAATCCGAGTTTTGTTTATTTCAAGATAACTTGAGTCTGATTGGTCAACACAAACATTTGTCTCCCCTATCTTCTTGTTCATCATTTAAATTGTGTTATATTACTTTTTTTTTCCATATTTTTTTTCTTTATTTGTTTCTATAATTCGTTTGTAATCTTGGATATCTTAAGGCGCTTAACCAGAGAGTTCAATGGCTTCGATTGTACAAGAAGAAATCTCAGACTAAATATCTGAGGTGTAAGTATTAGTCAAAATCAGTGTTTTTCTGACAAGACAATACTATACAAAAGTTTTTTTAGGAGTCAGCCGAAACCCTGAACTCCCTACCAAATTACCAAACGTAATTGTTGTTTAATTGCTTGAAATAGATCTGAGCAGACCCAGATGAGCTGATCAGTATTAGAAATCATGACTGTTTATGTGGTATTCACCGTCCATTCGAATAACGTTGGAGAACTCGATGAATCTTCGTGTTTAGGAATTATTGTAACTACTTCAGTGTTATACCTAGTCAGATGAAGCATCGCCTATACTAGAATATATTTACAGAGTACACTACAACTGTTTTATTATAAATTGCAACAAACGAAGAGGACTACGCTTTTCAAGTTTACTTTTAGAAGTTTCGCGTAAATCCACACAAAGGACTTCGTGATTTTGGTTTCTTGTGAATTTCGCGAGGGCTATCTGCGCCAGCCGTCCCTAATTTTGAAGTGTAAGACTAGAGGAAAGGCAGCTAGTCATCGTCAACTCTTGGATTATTGTTTTACCAACGAATAGTGTGATTGATCATCACATTATAACCACCCTACGGCTGAAAGGATGACCATATTTGGTGTGACGGGGATACGAACCCGCGATACTCAGACTACGAGACGAGTTTCTAACCACCTAGCCATGTCTGGCCAGGACTATATAGGCACGGTCATCGTTAATTATGAAATTATACGATAGAGGGAGGGCAACTAGTCAAAAGCAACCAACGCTAACTCTTGAGTTATTATCTTGTCACACCGAATAATGGTGTTTGACTGCTGCTCGTACACTGTATCCATGATCTCACGGTACGGAGCGAGTTTATGCAGCTAATGGATACAAATCATGAATCATCGGATTTACAATTCAAGTATTCTAATTACAATTATTTTCACTATTTATACGTTAAAGTGAGCCTGAACGAATGGCTCCCCAGTGGCTCAGCGGTATGTCTGCAGACTTACAACGCTAAAAACCGGGTTTCGATACCCGGGGTGAGCAGAGCACAGATAGTCCATTGTGTAGCTTTGTGCTTAATTCAAAACAACAACAACAACTGAATGAATGACTTAAAACTGATCTTTCAATTAAAAAAAAAAAGCAAAACGTAACAGAGCACGTGAAGTTTCTGACTTCGTGCTCTCACAGTCAGCTAAAGTTTTATTTGTTTTGTTTACCACATTTGAAAAGTGTTGTAAACATCCTTGTAAGTATGTGGTCCGAGTCTTCAGTGGAGGTTAGTGGATTGGGCTGTGGATCAGAAGACGCTTCGCACTTTCCTCTTAGGGTGTTTTATTGGAATTGACAGTAAGTTCTGTTACTCTGTTCAAAGCCAGACTTAGTGACCCTTGTAATGGTGGGCGCTGCTTATTGGGCACTACTTTAAGATTAGAAAGAGTCATGCCTGAACCCAAGGGTTTCTGATATGACCGTTTTGCCTACATGTCGCTTAGGCTTAAGACACCTTTTAAGTTAAGAAACGTAAGTCTGTAGCAAAACATCTAGACATCGATATAAAGAAAAAACGAACACCACCTCGTGAAACACATTGTTAAGAATAAGGTTTGATATACAAGTGTGACACTTTAATTTTACAGCACTTGGTTATACCTGTCTGTCTGTCTATGCGGGTTTGTTTGTTAGGATAGAATAACAGTTGAAGTTAACCAAATGTATACAAGGATGTATCTAACATTATATTTTATTTACTAAAACAGACGCGTTTAGACGGAAACGTGTTATCAATTATAATTAATTAGAAACGCAATGTTGTGAAATATATATACACGTGTTGCACATAATCTGAATGTCGTGGTTGTAAAAACACACGTTTATACGTGTTATGTGTAATTAGATCATAATGTCGCGGTTGTAAAAGTCACGTTAAAACGTGTTATATGTAATTAGATCAGAATGTTGCGGTTGTAAAAGACACGTTAAAACGTGTTATATGTAATTAGATCAGAATGTCGTGGTTGTAAAAGTCACGTTAAAACGTGTTATATGTAATTAGATCAGAATGTCGCGGTTGTAAAAGACACGTTAAAACGTGTTATATGTAATTAGATCAGAATGTCGCGGTTGTAAAAGACACGTTAAAACGTGTTATATGTTATCAGAATGATAATGTGATTATAAAAGACACGTTTATATACGTTATATGTTATCAGAATGTCGTAGTTATAAAAGACTTTAATATGTAATTATAGACAGAATTATATGTATGGTTACTACAAGTTCCATTGGGAAAAGCACGAACGTTCATAAATATAGATGTTCTAAGATCGTCTCTGTTCTCATTATATGCATTCAGGGTCTTTAAGCTGGTGTGTACTCAGGGTTTTTAAGCAGCCTTAACGTGGGAAGAGCTTTATAAAACGACACAATAGTTTTGTGATGGTAACTGTCTACACCCGTTGACGTCATTAGCACTTCAGTCAATGACGTTGTAAAATCGTTCATTCTTGAATTCATTCACATGAACAATTAATTTGCTTCCAACGTCTACATTCTTGGTTAAGTCCAGGTATTGAATCCACATATTTCTTGACCAAACAGAGATTTCTCTCGAATAAGTCGGTAATTCACGTAACATCTGCTTTATTCGTGGTTTAGTTTTACTGAAAGGGGAGATAAAATCTGACAAACGACACAAAGTTAGCTTAGTTTTCGTGAAAAGCAAAATATAATTCTACAAACATGTCGAATGGCTGACTAGTATGCCACGTAGATTTTGTGCTCAATGTAAAGTTTATATTAAAGTTGGTGATAAAGCCCTTCATTGCTCTGGTGAGTGTCAAAAATGGTATCATTTAAGATGTAAGAACTTAACTGAACAGGATTTGGAATATTTAAATGAAATTGGGAAAAGTTATGAATGTGATTTTTGTATGAGAAAAAGAAAGTTAAGCCTAAATAGTGAAACTCCATTAAGAAGGACTGTGTCCATTTCGTTAGAGGGGAGACAGTGAATCTTGTTGAGAATAGTGAGCTTGATTTAAATATGGGGGAGGCAGATATGAAGTGGCTTAAGACAAAAGTTACTGAAATTTTGTCAAGACTTGATGACTTTCACTTAATTAAAGTAAAGGTCGAAGAATTAGTGACTTCCTTTCAATTTTATTCAGAGAAGGTAGAAACTATGAGTGAGGATATCACAACTTTGAGAGCGAAGTTAAGGAGTGTAAACAGGAAAATAAAACATTAAAGCATGAAAATGAAGAATTGTGGAAGGAGATGGCAAGTTTTCGGAGGAAGATGTGTGAAGCGGAACAATATTCTTATAACTATAATGTTTTGATTGGAGGTATTCCAGAGAAGCCTAATGAGAATTTGCAAGAAGTTGTTGAGAAGATTACAACTACTTTTGGGGTTGACTGTGCTCCTACAGATATTGACACTGTTCATCGTATAGGAAAGAAAACAACTGAAAATAAGAGTCCGAGACAGATTGTTGTTAAGTTTTGTCGTAAGCAAATTAAATTTGATCTGCTTAAACTTAAGAAAACTAAATTTCGCTCTCTTAATACTAATGATATTAAGGTCTGTAATGAATCTTATCCAGTTTATGTTAACGAACATCTCTCCCCATATTATCGTGATATTTTCATGCAAGCAAAACGAAAACAGAAAGATCTTGGCTATAAATTTCTTTGGGTATCGAATGGTAATATTCTTATTAGGAAATCAGAAACTACTCAGCCCATTGTTTTACGTTGCTTGATTGATCTTAATAATTTATAAATACTGCAATGGCTGATGATTTTGATGATATTGTTGGTGTTACACCAACTTTGTCTTCTCTTTCTGATTTACCAAATGTTTTTCTGTTGGTCATTTAAATTTAATACATGTTAATATTCGAAGTCTTACTCAAAATTTTGACCAATTTCTTGTTTTTTTACAATCAAGCGTTGTTAAATTTCATATAATAGCTTTTTCTGAAACTTGGTTTGTTGAGGATGGATTTGTTTCCTTTTCGATTCCAGGTTACTCCTTTTATTCTTCATCTTCTGGTCTAAATAAGGCTAGTGGAGTGGCAGTTTTGTTAAATTTGAGATACTGACTATGATAAAAGAAGTACAGTACATTAAGTCTGATGCTTTAATTTTATTTTGTATGATTCAAAATAAGAAATTTAATCTCTTTGTTGTTTATCGATCTCCTAGATTGCCTGTATTGAAATTTATTGATGAGCTTTCATTAGAATTGAATTTATACAAATATGATATTAATATACTTGTTGGTGATTTTAATATAGACGTTTTGGCATTTGATGATGTTTGTTATAAGAATGCATATTTTAAGTTTTTGTCTGAGAACAATCTTCGTATTATTATTTCTTCTCCTACACGGATAACCAATGTTACTAATTCTTGTATTGATCATTTTTTAATTAGTGGAAATACTGTTAAAATTGTTATTCTTATATTGTTGAGAGTTTTTGACCGATCATTTTCCAATTGTTTTATGTATAGACATTTTATCGGATCTAGAACATGTCTCAAATGTTCAAAAGATTAAGTTTAATGAATTGAGTTCTTGTTTGAATTTTTCAGATTGGTCCTGTATTATGAATTGTTCTGATGTTAATGTTGCTTATGATAATTTTGCTGAAGTGTTAACTGATTGTATTCAAAGTTGTACTACTACTGTTTCTGTGTCACGAAAGTTTAGAAAAATTAAGCCATGGATTACCAGTGAATTGGTTTTGTTAATGATTAAAAGAGATAAGTTAAAAAAGAAAGTACATCAATTTCCTGATGATATTTATCTAAAGATTAGATTTAAGTGTTTAAGGAATTATGTTGTTAGCTTGACCCGTAAGACCAAATTGACTTATTATCATAACCTGTTTAAGAATGCTAAAACTATTAAACAGAATTGGAATATTGTTAACTCTATTATTGATGTTAAAAAAAAAAAGAAATTTTGTAATTTTGGTACTACTGATTTATCTGATTTGAATTATTTTTTGGTTAATGTTGCTAAATCTACTTGCTCCAATCCTAAATTTTGTTCTCAGGGCATGCCTCCTGCTCCTTCTTCTTCTTGTTACCTATATCCTGTTACTGTATCTGAAACTATGAATAATATTTTCTCCTTATCAAATTCAGCTTCTAATGGTGTAGATGGTGTTTCGGTTAAGATTTTGAAAGCTAATGCTAATCTATTTGCACCAATTTTGACTTTTTAATTAATTTATCTTTTACTCAAGGAAGTTTCCTAATGCTTCAAAGTTATCATTGGTCATTCCTATTTATAAATCTGGTAATATTTCTGATTTTACGAATTATAGACCTATTTCCTTATTAATACATTTCTCTAAACTATTTGAAAAATCTATGAAGATTAGAATTTTATCATTTCTTGATAGACATTCAGTTTTGTCTCCTTCTCAATTTGGCTTTCGGCCTGGGCTTGGAACGGAGGTTGCTGTTGCTAAACTTGTGGGAAGTATTACAGAAGCTTTGGATTCTGATCTTCATCCAATTGCTGTTTTTCTTGACTTAGCCAAAGCTTTTGATTCTGTTAATCATAAAATATTGTTAAATAAATTATCTTATTATGGTTTTAGAGGCATTGTTTTGATTGGTTTTTTCTTACTTTCACAATAGAAAGCAATCGGTTTGTATCCATAATAATTATAGTGATTGGCTTACAATTAATGTTGGAGTACCACAAGGTTCTGTTCTGGGCCCTTTATTATTTCTCATTTATATAAATGATATTCTTTACCAACAGTTTTTTGGAGATATCCAAGCCTATGCCGATGATATTGCTGTTGTTTATAGTAAGCCAAATCTAATTAATGAAGCCATTATTTCTAGTGATCTTAATAAAATTAAAATTGGCTTTTCTGTAATGGCTTATCCTTAAATATATCTAAATCTTTTCTTCTTCAGTTTAACCTTTATGGTGTCATTCCAGCTTTTCCTTCTATTTTTTATCATTCTAGTGATTGTTATACTTACCCTAATTGTAAGTGTCCCAAATTGACTCAAGTTTCCTCTGTTAAATATTTAGGAATTATTTTAGATCGAAAATTAAATTGGCAATTTCATATTAATTCTTTAGTTAATAAATTAAAATATAGTTCTATGCTAATTTTGAACTTAGTCATTGTGCTCCTTATCATATTTTGTTAAGTGTATATTATGCTCTCTTTCAATCTTTCTTACAATATTGTATTTCAATTTGGGGTGGCACATATAAGACTTTTTTAATTCCTATTCACAAGTTGCAAAAAAGTGTTTTCTCTCTTATTTTTACTCATAGGCTTGATACCGATTTCAGTAAATTTAACTCCCTCTTTCATATGATAAACTTTATTTATATTTTTTAGCTTTATCTACATTGCATGTTTCTTTTAATAGGCCTTTTAAAGTCACTTCATATTTTACACGACTTCAATCTTTTTTTCCAATTAATGTACCCACACCACGTAAAACAGTTACACTTCATCAATATCTTTATTTGGCACCTCGTATTCATAATTTTATTCCTTATAGTATAAGATCTTCTATTAATCGTGTTAATCAAAAGAAATACTTAAAACAATGGATCTTAAATACTGATGATAATATTCTGGGAACTTTATATTGATTTTGTAAGTTTTGATTTTACATTATTATGTGTTTAACCATCACAGGACGAGTTAACTCTTTGTTGATGGTTTTATATTGATATTTGATTTTTTGTGTCTAATTTATTGACTAATAAATTTATTATTATTATTATTATTATTATTATTATTATTATTATTATTATTATTATTATTATTATAAACCAACATTTCCAATAACTTAATTTGTCTGGCCTGATGCACACACACTTTAACACGTGACTCGTTACGAATGTGAGGATTGGATAAACTCAGATCGTCCTGTCCACTCCGGACGTTTAATAAATTGTTAGGGGTAAAAATAAACAACCAATAGTTATAATTTATTCATCATACCAGCAGGTGAACTATGTTATAATCTTACGTAAGAACTAGTAATTTTAGTATTTCCAGAAATAGATACAACTTACTAAACGATATGTACATATATACCTTTTGGCTGCTACTTGTATGTTCTACCCAAAATCGGTTCAAATTTGATAAATTCTGAAGGAGATTTACAAATAGTTTAATGAAACATATTAAAACATCACGAATCATTTCAGAATTGGACTGACGAATAGATTTACAAATATGTAGACGATTTGTATTTGTTTTCTAATTTCTCTGAAACCTACACGAGGGCTATCTGCGCTAGCCGTCCTTAACTTAGCAATGCAAGGCTAGAGAGAAGGCAGCCAGTCATCACCACTTACTACCAACTTTTAGGCTACTCTTTTACCAACGAATAGTAGGATTGACTGTAACTTTATAACGCCCCACGGCTAAAAGAGCGAGCATGTGTGAGGTGATGGGGATTCGAACCCTTGACCCTAAGATTACGAGCCGAGCACCCTAACCATCTGGCCTTGCCGTCCAAATGCAAAAGGATTCATAGAGAGATGAACGGACTTTGATCGATTTGGATTAAACATTGTGATAAGAACCAATAACCAAATAAAACAGTTACAATGTTTCTCTGGGAGATTACAAGCGTTAGAAACGTTACGTCATAATAACGTTAGGCCTTCTTTTCCCTGTCGATATTACAAATATCGAAACGAGAAAACGACTGTTGTACTCACGTCCGCTTGATGCGCACGTGCGTCACTCAGGTAAAGAGACTGTTTGACTGATTGTTGTTGTTCTTTTTTTTAGTAGTTTAGCACAAAGATACACAATGGGCTACCTGTGCTCTGCCTACCACGAATATCGAAACCCTATTTATAGTAGTTAAAGTCTTCACACATACCGCTGTTCCACTGGGGGGAGGGGGGCAAAACTAATGGAGCTCTTAATGTTGAAGTTTTGTTGAAATTTTAAGATCGGCCAAAGATCACTGTATCTCTGAAATAACCCGAAGTTATTAAAATACACAAACCCCTCTCTCGCTCTCTCTATATATATGTATATAAACCCCAACCCTCAAAAAATGATAGTTGTTAAGAAGAAAATTGGAGATGGTTCCTTTCTGTTTGAAGGTTGTTATTGAAGAATATATGGAGATGGTCCCTCTCTGTTTGAAGGTTGTTACTGCGGTAAATTACAAAAATATATCCGAACAATACGTGTTCAGTGTGAAATTCTAGACGTTACAGTAGTTGGTAGTAAATGTTCCCACAATATATTAAATGTGTAAAACGTAGTGTTGGTTCTCGTTTGAAGTAATAGTTGTTTGTTTGTTTATGAATTTCGGGCAAAGCTACGCGAGGGCTACCTGAGCTAGCCATCCCTAATTTAGTAGTGAATGACTAGAGGGAAGGAGCCCTAATTTAGTAGTGAAAGACTAGAGGGAAGGCGGCTAGTTATCACCACCCACCGCCAACTCTTTGGCTACTCTCAACAAATAGTGGGATTGAACGACACGTTATGACGCCCCCACAGCACGTTTGGTGTTATTCTCAGCAATGGTAGAACATATAGTCTTACTATGTTTTATTAATTTTTTATTTTGCTCTCCTGAAACGTGAGATGCAGAAATAATGAGAACGTAACTCCTTGACTGTGATTAACATTTAATGAAACATAAATTACCTCGACAATCAAAGACAATGCAGCCCGCTGTTCGAGAGACTCCTGTAGGCCGTAATTGATAGCCGACTTCGTCTAACATAATAATACCGAAAAGTAAGATCCGTGTGAGTCTGGTAGCAGAGGCACGACTTTGTAGTTTATCGTAAGCATCTCTTCAGATTGTTCCTAAATTCAAACGAAAAGGAGAAATGTAATGGACCAAGAAAGAGCGCTGTAGTATGTGATGAAGTAAAGAACACAAGTCTTTGGTCACTTAAGCACAGCACGTTTATCGTAAACAGTTTACATGTGTCTCGAATACACAGGATACATCAGGAGGAAGAAAGGCTGTCCTAGCAATAACTAATTGATCATTTATAACATTGTAGAAACTGGAAGTTTCGATCTGAATGACATTTTATAAACACGTGAGATAAAAGACTAGACCAACGATTGTCTTTTATTTCTAGCTATTGACCACAGGGAGGTCAGTCAACCAGTTCTAGCTAAAAAAAAATAATACAAAAATGCGGTTCTTGGAGCCTACTAACAAGACTGACTGTCACTTTTATCACAGCTAAAAAACATGTAGATTATTAAGCATCATCAAAATATCGAACCTTTCGACCTGCAGCCCGAAACGGTTACCACTATCCCATTCCAAAATTATTAACGATACAAGCAATATATTTGCTGATTTTTAAAACAAAGCACTGTTTCTTTATAATGTTAATTTTGGTTCTGATAGTATGCAGTCGAATTTCAGGTGGAAGTCTTTAATGTTCATAAATTGAGTTGTGATAAAATTATTTCAAAGAATCTATTTTCACAGGATAATTTCTTTACCCATGTGTCTGTTCTGTGTGAAGGAAACATAACACTAGTTATACCTTCAGAAAGAAAAAAGTATAGAAGAAATATAACAGATCTGTTTTTACCTGACGAGTTATTTAATATTAATCTTAACTGTTACGTGTTCTCAGCTGACACAGCGGTAAGTCTACGGATTTACAACGCTAAAATTAGGGATTCGATTCCCCTCGGTGGACTCAGCAAATAACCCAATTATAATCCTAGGCGGCATAAACTCTTAGACTTGTAGAAGTTTAGTTTCAAGTATAACATTTAACTAATCTATTAAGTAAAAAATTGGGGTTTCGAAACCTTAGTTCGAAACTGGGTAAAGAAAAAGTTTCGTATCGTTACTATATGTCACAAAAGTAAAAATACATCTGGTAAGGGTTTTCTTACGGGAATATACCACGGAACAAATGGTGGTAATGGACAGAGATATTTACCCTATAAACCCAGGGGCGTAGATTTTTTACACCCGATGGGGGGGGGTGATTTTTGCAACCACTTATGTGAACTGTTCAATTTACAAATTGGTAATCTCTGATTACGTGAACCTGAAAGCTGTAAACATGCAGTCACAGAGTAATCTTGTTGCTACGATACTTGCATGTATACTTAGGCCTACTGACTGATACTTACGAACTATCGCTTAGATCGAAAAGCTTAGAAGTACGCCTATATTAAAGATGTACATTTCACCTACTTAAAATGCCTACATCTAGACCTAATTATGTAATTCGGTTGATAAGAACACGAGAATCACAAGAACAAGCACACAGTTTGTAGACCTGTGATGCAATAAAACAATTCAACAGACCAAACTGTAGGGGGGATGATAGTATGCACCATACCCCCCACCTAAAATGAAGGGGGGATGTATACCCTCCATACCCCCAGGATCTACACCTCTGTATAAACCCCCACTATCAAGGTATAACTATTGTTACCTTGTAATTTTGCTGTCTCTTTACAATTCAAACCAAGGCCATTGTTGCACTAATAAACTTGACAACTATACCTGATACTGTAAAGGACCCGTACTTCTAAGCCACGTGCCTCTTGACGCGCACGATCAGTTACATCCAAGTTTTGACGTCATTTACGAAAGCGTCAATAATTGGTGGAGAACCTTTAACAAAAATCGAAATTGTTAAATGAGATTAATTATATTTGGATAAACAGCTTCTATTATTTAGGACACTTTAATTTAACTGGAAAAACTACGAGCAAGTTTATTCTTTTCCTTCATTTGGATATAATTATTTAATTTCACTATAATTTATTAAATATATGTGAATGGTCGCTGACTATGTCGCACCTCCAATCGCATCGTTCAAACTTTATAAAGTTAAGTTTAATCGTCTTAACTGGACATAGTTTTGGTTTATGGCTTGGAAAGTTTATGGCCATAATATATATATGACAACCCTAAATTACTCATTTCAAAAATAAACTTTATATTAAGGTTAATGAGATTCAAATATTAAGAACAACAAATCAACAAGCTTGTCTAATTAAAATATCCATCTATTTTTTTCAGTTATCTTTTAAATAATTATTATAGCCGTCTTAAAATTAATTTAACTACTGAACATTTGAGTTTCAAAATTTTCCATTGTTTAAAGTGGCATTTCGTGATGACAAGAAACCCAAAAGATATATCTCAGAACGGGTATTAGCACTTTACTTTAACCTGAAGATGACCTAAAAAGTTCGTTGGTCACTTTTGTTTCCGTCAATGTTCCATAGTTTTTTTCATATATATTACCTTTGAAAATAAAGTAATAGTTGTCTAAAATTAGATTTAATAAATTAATTATCTTTTCTTTATGTAGTGAATCCAGGGGCGTAGATCCTGGGGGGATGGGGGATACATCCCCCCACATTATAGGTGGGGGCTATGGTGCATACAATCATCCTCCATACAGTTTGGTCTGTTGAATTGTTTTATTGCATCAGAGACCCACAAATTGTGTGTTTGTTCTTGTGATTCTCGTGTTCTTACATCGAATTACATAATTAGGCCTAGATGTAGGCTTTTTCAGTAGCCCAAATGTACATCTTTAATATAGGCGTGCTTCTAAGCTTTTCAATCTAAACGATAGTTCGTAAGTATCAGTCAGTAGGCCTAAGTATACATGCAAGAATCGTAGCAACAATATTACTCTGTGACTGCATGTTTACAGCTTTCAGGTTCACGTAATTAGAGATTACCAATTTGCAAATTGAACAGTCCACATAAGTGGTTCCAAAAATCATCCCCACCCCATCGGGTGTAAAAAATCTACGCCCCTGGGTGAATCTGTCTAATTAATAATCAACTTTACTACTTCGATAAATAGCATCTAAATATATTAAAATCTTATATATTTTTTTCAATTTTCTTTTATAAGTAATTTGATAAGGTCAGTATCATTTCTTCTATAATGTTTTACTTTACATGTAAATTGTTTTAGAATCACGTTTAGAATTTAATGATTGCTATCTATAACTGATCTTCCAGAGATATTTGGAGCCTCTTATGTAAAGATATTCTACCTTATCTTACACTAAGATATATTTAAGTTCTCTATTTTTAAGAAGTTTGAGTGATTCATAAAATATTTCTAGTTCATCATTATTTAACAAATAATATTTAAGTTTGTTAACACACAAATATGTATGTGTATATATATATATATATACAATATTCCTTCTTTTACTTTATTACCCCAAATTATTAGAATATCTTTGGAATTCATATCTTTAGAAGTATCTTTATAATTAAAATGTTCTCAAACCACATTATCATAATATTATTCATTCAGGATAATTAAAAGTTTATTACGTTTTGAACGAAAATATTTTCCATATTTTCATTTTTTAAAATTATTTTTTCTTTTATTGAAATATTAATATTAATTGACAAAAACTTATAACGCGTAATTTCTACTCGACTACAAATTATATCAAATTTTAAGTTGTTTTTTTTTCCTTTTGAAGATATTAAATTACCTTCTAATTGTTTTTTAAGGGCCCATCTTTACCAATATAATTTTGTAAAACGTACGTATCTGAATTATACACTCTTATTTGTAGTAATTTTCTTGGAACACCCTGGTTTCTCGTATATCTTGATCATGAGTTTCCGATACCACACGAGGCAAAAAACAGTTTGTGTGAGTAACGGGAAATTATGGCTGTTTGTCAGATTCATTGGCATTACTTTTGAAAATGTTTCTACAAATACAAAACTATCTGTCTCTCTAACATCTAATAACGCTACTGTTACTTTGATATGTAATCGAAATGTTGGGAAGAGACTACATAGACTTCGGTCACTAAAATTTAAATTTTTTTATTTATTTAATATTTCTGTTCTTACCCCACCCCACCCCACCTCACCCACATTACACAAATGTTCATCTACGATTAACAGATGGCGGAACAGCCAGTGCCCCTTACAACAAAATGGTATAATCTGGAACTGGAAACCGTCTGCTGGGTTTATTTTACTTTGTGCCAGGTGAGACAGGTAAGAAACGTTTTGCGCATGTCAATTTTATGATTAGTTACGCAAAAGTGTTTCCCTTAGCAACCGTAGCTATGGTCTATTCCCCACCCCTGGCAACGAAGTGTTGTAGAACAGTGTGTACTTTTCATGTTCGCTGCCTGTGTGTAAAAACGAATAAAACTCCAAAACAAATGACATCACAAGTTCTAAAAGGAAATAATAAACACAAATAAAATATCTCGTTAGCTTACGTTTAACACCGTCGACAACCTGGTGACACAACGTCGAGGAAAAATTTAATCTCTCTATACGAAACTGTTGCCACAACTGTGTAAGAAACGTAATATGTGTCATCCACTAACTACTGCAGGAAATATGGAGATTTAGATAAACTTGCTGTAATAATAATAACTTCTGAGTTGAGTAAATTACATGTTTAAAGTGACATTAAACATAAACTGGGTCATCAGTATAGCTAATTAAATATATTTCACATGCATTTTAATTTATAAACACATGGTTTGATCAGGTAGGCATATCGTTGTTAACGACATTTTCGGCCATGACCCCAATAATATCTCTCGAGATTCGTCAAATTTACACTGTTGCGTCAATTATGGATTTTTTTCTCTGACTTTTATTTGATATTTGATGAGAAAATAACACTAAAGTGTCTTATATATGGTTTAAATAACTGATGTAAAAGGAGGCAAGTACACCTTATTAAATTTGTAAATATGATTCCAGAGTTTTGTTCTAAAGATAAAGATATAAGCTATATTGAAAAGAAGAGCTAATATCTTTCCCAAATATTTTAAAGATATTGTTGTAAAAAGATATTATACGAAATGATGAAAATTCGTATTATAAAAAGTATATTTTATTTGTGACATTTTCCGTACAATGAGTTGCTGTACACAAGCCAAACATGCCGTCACCTTAATTAAGGCAGTGACTATCGGAGTGACACCTTTTCAACGGATGATCGCATTTTGCGTTCACACCCCAAAACTAACGCCAGTAGTTTATTTCTATGATTTAATGACGTCACGCTTACTTTAGGCGCTAATTTGGAGTGCCGTATTAGCTTCGTGGTATTTAACGCTACTTAAGTTTAATAAGACCTTTATGAGGAGGTTAAGGTACAACTGAGACGTGGTGAATGGAAGAATTGTAAGACACCAGATGAGTATCGATTCCAGTGAGGAAACACACCTAAGCCTCACTGGTAGCTAGTGGCGTACGTTGATAGGTAGAGAGGGAGGGATGCCAGCTTTGCATGTGACGTCACAAAGCATAGGAAAGAGGCTAGCGGCTAACAACAGTAGAGCGTATCTGTCGACGGTCGTCTTTCATTCGATATTTGGCGCCCAGTGTTGGATTCACCAGGCACGCGGGCACCTGCACGCGTGGCGCGTTCTCTCCACTTCAGCGTGTGTGTTTGTACGTGTATTTTCTTGTGTCCTCACCGGCTACACCATCTTCGTCCGTTTGCTGTCACCTCGTCCACTGCAACTTCTTACGTTTTGACGACAACACCGTCTGTATTACTATCTCGAACATATCGGCTCGCTCGCCCGACATACCTGGGCCGCGCCCGATACTAATCCTGCATTATTGAACCCTGGACTTCAGCCGTTACTAAGGGCAACTGAGAAAAAGCACGCGCTCCGTAAACAACATGACCGCCACCACAGAAACTACGATAAATCTCAGCCAGAGCATGGACTCTGTGAATGCGTCTTCCGACGAAGAGGTACAGTATATAAATTATATTTATTTTCGTTCTCCCACGTTCTCGCTCAGACTAAACTTATGGAAGATGCGCGATTTTATATGATTGAAGCGACGGCAAGTTTTTCTTACACCTTGGCCGCAAGAAGCCAGGTAAGCGCGGCAACACATCGGATCTCGCTCCGATAGCTGAGTGCATCATAACGCTGCTGTTGCGCACGTTGAATTCACCTGTATATCCATACTTAGATGTGTATGAAACTAATAATTTAATTTTCCGCAGAGTGTATGTGTATGTGTGTGTGTAGAAACTATTGTTTTTCAATTAAAACTTGTCTGTTTCACGAACCTAACTCATCATTTTGGGCACGTCTTTGTTATAGTTAAGTAATGTTGTGTGTGTATATATATATATATACATAATAATTTCTAGTGTAGTACAACCAGTTACATACAGGATTAACCCGAATAACCAGAAACAATCCTGTTGTACTCAAGTAGTGTTGTAAATACAATCGTAATTTGTGGTGAAGTACAACCGGTTACATACAGGATTAACCCGAATAACCAGAAACAATCCTGTTGTACTCAAGTAGTGTTGTAAATACAATCGTAATTTGTGGTGAAGTACAACCGGTTACATACAGGATTAACCCGAATAACCAGAAACAATCCTGTTGTACTCAAGTAGTGTTGTAAATACAATCGTAATTTCTAGTGTAGTACAACCAGTTACATACAGGATTAACCCGAATAACCAGAAACAATCCTGTTGTACTCAAGTAGTGTTGTAAATACAATCGTAATTTGTGGTGAAGTACAACCGGTTACATACAGGATTAACCCGAATAACCAGAAACAATCCTGTTGTACTCAAGTAGTGTTGTAAATACAATCGTAATTTGTGGTGAAGTACAACCGGTTACATACAGGATTAACCCGAATAACCAGAAACAATCCTGTTGTACTCAAGTAGTGTTGTAAATACAATCGTAATTTGTGGTGAAGTACAACCGGTTACATACAGGATTAATCCGAATAACCAGAAACAATCCTGTTGTACTCAAGTAGTGTTGTAAATACAATCGTAATTTGTGGTGTAGTACAACCGGTTACATACAGGATTAACCCGAATAACCAGAATGTTGTATTTAAGTAATATAATCGTGGATATAAATTGAAGATTATATCTTTACGACTGTGTAGTTGTAAGCAGTGAAAAACCCTAAAAAATGAAAGGTATGGTAATTCTATATAATACCTTCTTCATTCGTAAGGAGAAACAGATATATATATCACAAATATACTATAACAAAACCGTGTTTATAGGTGTATATTAATTACGTATTTAGCCGTGTATTGATTTTCACCAAAGCGTTGGAACATATTTTTTGAAAGGAAATAACATCAGTGAGGATGTTTTATCATTGTGTTTATGTAACAACTAACATTGTGATTCTAACGTTACGATAATGGAACGTGCTAACGACCTTACGTTTGCCAATAAAACACAAAATACACGTGTTTAAAATAACATTAATTGCTCCCAAAATTATCAAATAGAAGACATAAAGAAAAATATCATTACGTTGATAAAGCTGCTCTTTTCTCTTCTATATTTTAAGAAAGACAGGTGTGAACAAAAGTATTTGTTTGTTTGTTCGTTTTGAATTTCGCGCAAAGCTACTCGAGGGCTATCTGCGCTAGCCGTCCCTAATTTAGCAGTGTAAGACTAGAGGGAAGGCAGCTAGTCATCACCACCTACCGCCAACTCTTGGGCTACTCTTTTACCAACGAATAATGGGATTGACCGTCACATTATAACGCCCTCACGGCTGGGAGGGCGAGCATGTTTGGTGCGACCGGGATTCGAACCCGCGACCCTCGGATTACACGTGAACAAAAGTAATTAAATTAAAACTACAATAATGTGTATGAACTGCGTGAGGCACGTCAAACTTTCTGTGGAAGCTAATTAATTGAGAAGTAGAAACCATAAAAATGAGTGTACACATGTTTTATGTCACTAGGAATAGAGAACACATGTCCCGCTCTGTATCAAACCCAAATCAAAACATAACCTTGCTATACCAACTGACTGCCTCGCTCTTATTTTGCAGATGTCTGTATACCGCAAGCTACTTGAACACCATAAATGTTTTCTTACCACGTCAGTGAACGAGTCTTATGACGAAAACAATGCCAATATGTCTTATTCAAACTTGTCTTGTTTCAAACGTTATAATAGGGGTGGACAGCTTTATCAGTATAAAGACAATTTTCATTATGTCTTTTATTTGATAATTTTGGGCGCTATTAACGTCGTTAACGTAGCACGTATATTTAAATAACAGCTTCAAGTAATGAGGGGTTACGGATCTAATGTAAGGTGAACTTGTGAGCTCCAAATGTCAGACAACTGTTTCACCTCAGTCAACACGCCCTGGTTCTCTCTCTCTGGTTATCACTGACTTGTGCTACACTGTGTTATTCTGATGATGACTTACTGGTACTACACTGTATTATCCTGGTTATTACTGACTTGTGCAACACTGTATTATCCTGGTTATTACTGACTTGTGCAACACTGTTTTATCCTGATGATGACTGGCTGATGTTTCACTGTATTATTCTGATGATGACTTACTGGTACTACACTGTATTATCCTGGTTATCACTGACTTGTGCTACACTGTGTTATTCTGATGATGACTTACTGGTACTACACTGTATTATCCTGATGATGACTTACTGGTACTACACTGTATTATCCTGGTTATCACTGACTTGTGCTACACTGTGTTATTCTGATGATGACTTACTGGTACTACACTGTATTATCCTGGTTATTACTGACTTGTGCAACACTGTTTTATCCTGATGATGACTGGCTGATGTTTCACTGTATTATTCTGATGATGACTTACTGGTACTACACTGTATTATCCTGGTTATTACTGACTTGTGCAACACTGTTTTATCCTAATGATGACTGGCTGATGTTTCACTGTATTATCCTGAAGATGACTGACTGGTGCAATACTATATTATCCTGGTGGTAATACTTACTGCAACGTAGTATGTGGACTGCTAATAAAATGGAGTGTATCAGTTTTTTCAAGTACTGGTTTGTGCGATAAATGTTACTTTTAAAGGTTATTAAAACGTATTTATTGAAAGGTACTTGAATACTCATATATATTTGTGTCAAACTACATTTAAAAGTACTAGATATTCTATGTTATATTGTTGAGTAAGGGGTAACGGAAACAGAAACTTAAAGTGTCTTTAAAGGGCGGGGTTCCATGTCGGGCGTCCGTTGACTGCAGCCACACTAAACAAAGAGAAATGTGAACGGAACATTACCTGTAGTTCCGTGTTCTGGTCCGGTAGAAAAAGATAAAGCTTTGCTGATACAGGAACGACATTACCACACAGTGCTGGCTATCGTTTTCTTATATTTACCCATATACGTCATCGAATTTGAGAGGAGGGTTGTTGACCCTAATTAGTTTGGAAGATAAGAGAGGAACCTTCTGAGATAGGTGCTATTACAGTATTCTTTAACGTTCAGAAGAAACTAATTCTCTTCCAGCAAAGAACTACTGTCTATATATATTATAGTGTGTGAACAAGTTTCGTTTGGTTTGAATTTCGCGCAAATCTACACGAGGGCTGGCTGTCTGCACCAGCCCTACCTAATTTGGCAGTGTAAGACTAGAGGGAAGGCAGCTAGTCATTATTACCTACCGCCAACTCTTTGGCTACTCTTTTACTAGCGAATAGTGGGATTGATCGTGGCTTTATAATGCCTCCACGACTGAAAGGAGGAGATGTTCGGTGTGACGGGGATTCTAACCCGCGATCCTCAGATTACGAGTTGAGTGCCTTAACCCCTTGGCCATGCCGGGTCGTGTGAAGAATTATCTGGGGCGTAATTCGAGCGGTACATCAAACAACAGATGTGTGTGAGACGGAAGAAAATATTATATTCTATATCAGATACCTCTCCTTCATCAAATCTCATCAAATACCTATCCTTTATCAGATCTCATCAGATATCTCTCCTTTATCAGATCTCATCAAATACCTCTCCTTTATCAGATCTCATCAGATATCTCTCCTTTATAAGATCTCACCAAATACCTATCCTTTATCAGATCTCATCAGATATCTCTCCTTTATTAGATTTCATCAAATACCTCTCCTTTATCAGATCTCATCAGATATCTCTCCTTTATTAGATCTCATCGGATATCTCTCCTTATCAGATCTCATCAAATACCTCTCCTTTATCAGATCTCATCAGATATCTCTCCTTTATAAGATCTCACCAAATACCTATCCTTTATCAGATCTCATCAGATATCTCTCCTTTATTAGATTTCATCAAATACCTCTCCTTTATCAGATCTCATCAGATATCTCTCCTTTATAAGATCTCACCAAATACCTATCCTTTATCAGATCTCATCAGATATCTCTCCTTTATTAGATCTCATCGGATATCTCTCCTTATCAGATCTCATCAAATACCTCTCCTTTATCAGATCTCATCAGATATCTCTCCTTTATAAGATCTCACCAAATACCTATCCTTTATCAGATCTCATCAGATATCTCTCCTTTATTAGATTTCATCAAATACCTCTCCTTTATCAAATCTCATCAAATACCTCTCCTTTATCAGATCTCATCAGATATCTCTCCTTTATCAGATCTCATCAGATACCTCTCTTTAATCAGATCTCATCAGATATCTTTCCTTTATCAGTTCTCATCAGATACCTCTCTTTAATCAGATCTCATCAGATATCTCTCCTTATCAGATCACATCAGATATCTCTCCTTTATCAGATCTCACCAGATATCTTTCCTTCATCAGATCTTCACTCACGGAAGCAAAAGTTTTTAAATATTCTGTTTCTGTAAAATATCATTCGATTTGAGTATTAACTCAAAGTTCAAGTGAATTTGCACGTGACTGTCTTTTATAAAGGAAGAAAGAGAATAACCTACCTGTGCTCTGCCTACCACGGGCGTCGAAACTCAAATTCTGTTGTTGGAAATCTACAGACATGCCGCTGTGCCACTGGGAGACCTTTGTTAGATTCGTATCCCGGTCAACTATTTATACCCCAGAACGTACGCCAGCCCTTTTACATATTCAGTAATAATTTGTCAATCATACTACATTTGTCATACGTAGTGCTGATAAGGCCTTTCGTATAATACAAGGACTCTTCAAGCCAACTGTGATACACCAAACGTTAGACATTACTGGAAGAGATCGTGGACTACCAGATAAAGAAATCACTGTTATGGAGTTTAATGCTTTGTAATTGTTTTATTTATCTATTTTTGTGGGAGTATCTATTCAACACTAACATCCAGATAGTAATTTGGATTCTTTAGTTTAGTAATAAAACTGGATTGTTTTAATTTGCGCCCTCTGTCTGTGGCTGGATTATCCAATTGGGCCGGACCCATCTGTTAATGGAGTCCATAAACAAAAACAAATGTATTTTTGTTCACATTCTTGTAGGAGAGTCTTTATTTTATATCTCACCCCCAACGGTCCGGCATGGGCAAGCGTGTTAAGGCGTGCGACTCGTAATCTGAGGGTCGCGGGTTCGCATCCCGGTCGCGCCAAACATGCTCGCCCTTTTAGCTGTGGGAGCGTTATAATGTCACGGTCAATCCCACTATTCGTTGGTAAAATAGAAGCCTAAGAGTTGGCGGTGGGTGGTGATGACTAGCTGCCTTCCCTCTAGTCTTACACTGCTAAATTAGGGACGGCTAGCACAGATAGCCCTCGAGTAGCTTTGTGTGAAATTCAAAAACAAACAAACAATCTCACCCCCAACCCAAATTTTTAATCGAATTTTACAACAGAGTTTGGCAGAGTGATTGTTAATTATTAATGGTTATTGGCTAATTAGTAGACTTTATATATAATATTCACAGTGTTATATTTTTATATTGGATTTAAGGTATTATCTGAGATCCTTGAACGACGAATTTCTGTGTGAGTTTTATTACGAATTTGATTGTTGACAAATTCGTTTGTGGTTGGTAAATACAGAACTGCCTGGTCAAGAATTTTATGTTTCCTGGGAGGATTTGACCATTGTGATTATTGAAGAATAACTATAGGAGGTCTTTATAATAGTTAATACAATTCCAGTAAAGGTGGAAATTGAGGTATTCAGTCATGGTCACGTGCCATATCATGTGAACTGTTAAGCCTAACTTCCGACCTGTGAGCTCAGATGTGACAGGTCAAGCGCGTGCATAGTAAACCATCCTGAAAAAATGTACTGTTAAAACAATCAAGATACGAAACTAATTTTTTAAAATAGTATTTTTTACAAGTAACACTAGATGGTAATAGACTTCCTTTTACTATGTATCACCTAATTTAGACTAAAAATATGTAAGAAATACTTGTGGTATTGTTAATGATAACCCTTGCAGTTTTATGGTGTGAATTTAGAATTGGAACCATCTATAAGGAAAATATATAAAAATAATTTATTTATTTTCACAAAACAATCACATTCGAACAATCTTTTCTTCACTCGTTATTTGAACAAACAGGCAAGACAACACAAAACCTGAATATATTAATAAATCACCAATAATTGTTTCATAAATAATGTCAGATGTGTTATCTGAATGAAAATATAATAAAGACCTCCATGTTTGCGTTTGTGGAGTCCTCAGAATCAGTAAGTCTTAAAATTTTAGGGCGATAATCCTCTGATAATCCAAATATTTCTGAGGGAAATCAGACGACTCATAACCCTAAACATTATGGTTTTCAATACCCGTAGTAGACAGAGCACAGATAGACCACTGTTTACATTGTTGACGATTAACAAAAACATTCTACCATCGTATTTGAATAACCACAACATCATTGGTTAGTGTGTTGGACTGTGAATTCAAGGGTCCATGTTCCGAAACCACCACAACAACCAAAAACGAATGTCTTCTTCATATGGGAGCTATGTCTTAAGGGGAACACCCCGTTATTCGAGTAAACTCAAGATTTCCTGATGGGGTGTTGTTCTCCATCTGATTCATCACTTCAAGATCAGGGGTTGCTCTAAGTAAAATAGTTCCAGTGCAGCTACGTATAGTTTGTTTGTTTTGAATTTCGCGCGAAGCTATTTGAGGGCTATCTGCGCTAGCCGTCCCTAATTTAGCAGTGTAAGACTAGAGGGAAGGCAGCTAGTCATCACCACCTACCGCCAACTCTTGGGCTACTCTTTTACCAACGAATAGTGGGATTGACCATCACATTATAACGCACCCACGGCTGAAAGGGCGAGCATGTTTGGTGCGACCGGAATTCGAATCCGCGACCCTCAGATTACGAGCCGAACGCCTTAACCCACCTGGCCATGCCGGGCCCTGGGATATAGAACCCACAAATTTAGTGTTATAAGTCATCGAGCTCACAGCCGAACAACTATGGAGCATGTATGGCACGAGTCTTCGTCGCCGTATAATCACAAAGTACGACAAAGCAGTTTCGTACAGGAAGCTAACTGTAAATACGTAACCACGTTTTTACCATATCGATAGTAAAAGAGGCAGACTGTAATTAATGAACCACGTTTGATCATGTACAAAGTTTGTGTTTATTTATTTCTGACTGATTTATTTAATCTTGACTAAACATAACACTTCAAACAAAGGAAATATAACCGCAGGGTGAACGTATCACCGTGAAGACCACAAAGCATAACGAATCACATTATAAATATTTCATAATACTAGCTGATAATATCCCTTGTCTCAAATTTTAAACAATTAAGATAAGGCTAGATTTGGTGCTGGCCGTCAGTGGTCATTTTCTCTTAAGTTAGAGATCACCACCAGACAAGATTAAATTGGATGTTGATCTCCAGTGGTCATTGTCTCTTAAGTTAGAGATCACCACCAGACAAGATTAGATCGGGTATTGGTCTCCAGTGGTCAAACTTTGACAACCGATAGTTATTGGAACTTATTTTTAAGTGATTGTACTAGTCTTAGGTGTATGTGTGTTTTCTTATAGCAAAGCCACTTCGGGCTATCTGCTGAGTCCACCTAGGGGAATCCAACCCATGATTTTAGCGTTGTAACTCCGTTGACTTACCGCTGTACTAGCGGGGGACCCAGTTTTAGGTATAGCATGGTATAATGACTAATGTATCTGACTTTTTGTCAGAGGGCTCAAAACTTACTCGTTGAACACTATCCACGATTTTATCTTGTTTCTCAGCTAAGAGAAATCATAGTGGGCGCTGCTGACTGTGTCCCCTTTGTGTTGAGCTGTTCTAAATGAGGAGTCTTTATACTTTGAATATAAACCAAACTTTAAAACGTGTACTAGATAAACAAGACATTTATCATGATTCTTAAAGTTTTCCAACATATAAACCAAACTTTAAAACGTGTACTAGATAAACAAGACATTTATCATGATTCTTAAAGTTTTCCAACATATAAACCAAACTTTAAAACGTGTACTAGATAAACAAGACATTTATCATGATTCTTAAAGTTTTCCAACATATAAACCAAACTTTAAAACGTGTACTAGATAAACAAGACATTTATCATGATTCTTAAAGTTTTCCAACATATAAACCAAACTTTAAAACGTGTACTAGATAAACAAGACATTTATCATGATTCTTAAAGTTTTCCAACATATAAACCAAACTTTAAAACGTGTACTAGATAAACAAGACATTTATCATGATTCTTAAAGTTTTCCAACATATAAACCAAACTTTAAAACGTGTACTAGATAAACAAGACATTTATCATGATTCTTAAAGTTTTCCAACATATAAACCAAACTTTAAAACGTGTACTAGATAAACAAGACATTTATCATGATTCTTAAAGTTTTCCAACATATAAACCAAACTTTAAAACGTGTACTAGATAAACAAGACATTTATCATGATTCTTAAAGTTTTCCAACATATAAACCAAACTTTAAAACGTGTACTAGATAAACAAGACATTTATCATGATTCTTAAAGTTTTCCAACATATAAACCAAACTTTAAAACGTGTACTAGATAAACAAGACATTTATCATGATTCTTAAAGTTTTCCAACATATAAACCAAACTTTAAAACGTGTACTAGATAAACAAGACATTTATCATGATTCTTAAAGTTTTCCAACATATAAACCAAACTTTAAAACGTGTACTAGATAAACAAGACATTTATCATGATTCTTAAAGTTTTCCAACATATAAACCAAACTTTAAAACGTGTACTAGATAAACAAGACATTTATCATGATTCTTAAAGTTTTCCAACATATAAACCAAACTTTAAAACGTGTACTAGATAAACAAGACATTTATCATGATTCTTAAAGTTTTCCAACATATAAACCAAACTTTAAAACGTGTACTAGATAAACAAGACATTTATCATGATTCTTAAAGTTTTCCAACATATAAACCAAACTTTAAAACGTGTACTAGATAAACAAGACATTTATCATGATTCTTAAAGTTTTCCAACATATAAACCAAACTTTAAAACGTGTACTAGATAAACAAGACATTTATCATGATTCTTAAAGTTTTCCAACATATAAACCAAACTTTAAAACGTGTACTAGATAAACAAGACATTTATCATGATTCTTAAAGTTTTCCAACATATAAACCAAACTTTAAAACGTGTACTAGATAAACAAGACATTTATCATGATTCTTAAAGTTTTCCAACATATAAACCAAACTTTAAAACGTGTACTAGATAAACAAGACATTTATCATGATTCTTAAAGTTTTCCAACATATAAACCAAACTTTAAAACGTGTACTAGATAAACAAGACATTTATCATGATTCTTAAAGTTTTCCAACATATAAACCAAACTTTAAAACGTGTACTAGATAAACAAGACATTTATCATGATTCTTAAAGTTTTCCAACATATAAACCAAACTTTAAAACGTGTACTAGATAAACAAGACATTTATCATGATTCTTAAAGTTTTCCAACATATAAACCAAACTTTAAAACGTGTACTAGATAAACAAGACATTTATCATGATTCTTAAAGTTTTCCAACATATAAACCAAACTTTAAAACGTGTACTAGATAAACAAGACATTTATCATGATTCTTAAAGTTTTCCAACATATAAACCAAACTTTAAAACGTGTACTAGATAAACAAGACATTTATCATGATTCTTAAAGTTTTCCAACATATAAACCAAACTTTAAAACGTGTACTAGATAAACAAGACATTTATCATGATTCTTAAAGTTTTCCAACATATAAACCAAACTTTAAAACGTGTACTAGATAAACAAGACATTTATCATGATTCTTAAAGTTTTCCAACATATAAACCAAACTTTAAAACGTGTACTAGATAAACAAGACATTTATCATGATTCTTAAAGTTTTCCAACATATAAACCAAACTTTAAAACGTGTACTAGATAAACAAGACATTTATCATGATTCTTAAAGTTTTCCAACATATAAACCAAACTTTAAAACGTGTACTAGATAAACAAGACATTTATCATGATTCTTAAAGTTTTCCAACATATAAACCAAACTTTAAAACGTGTACTAGATAAACAAGACATTTATCATGATTCTTAAAGTTTTCCAACATATAAACCAAACTTTAAAACGTGTACTAGATAAACAAGACATTTATCATGATTCTTAAAGTTTTCCAACATATAAACCAAACTTTAAAACGTGTACTAGATAAACAAGACATTTATCATGATTCTTAAAGTTTTCCAACATATAAACCAAACTTTAAAACGTGTACTAGATAAACAAGACATTTATCATGATTCTTAAAGTTTTCCAACATATAAACCAAACTTTAAAACGTGTACTAGATAAACAAGACATTTATCATGATTCTTAAAGTTTTCCAACATATAAACCAAACTTTAAAACGTGTACTAGATAAACAAGACATTTATCATGATTCTTAAAGTTTTCCAACATATAAACCAAACTTTAAAACGTGTACTAGATAAACAAGACATTTATCATGATTCTTAAAGTTTTCCAACATATAAACCAAACTTTAAAACGTGTACTAGATAAACAAGACATTTATCATGATTCTTAAAGTTTTCCAACATATAAACCAAACTTTAAAACGTGTACTAGATAAACAAGACATTTATCATGATTCTTAAAGTTTTCCAACATATAAACCAAACTTTAAAACGTGTACTAGATAAACAAGACATTTATCATGATTCTTAAAGTTTTCCAACATATAAACCAAACTTTAAAACGTGTACTAGATAAACAAGACATTTATCATGATTCTTAAAGTTTTCCAACATATAAACCAAACTTTAAAACGTGTACTAGATAAACAAGACATTTATCATGATTCTTAAAGTTTTCCAACATATAAACCAAACTTTAAAACGTGTACTAGATAAACAAGACATTTATCATGATTCTTAAAGTTTTCCAACATATAAACCAAACTTTAAAACGTGTACTAGATAAACAAGACATTTATCATGATTCTTAAAGTTTTCCAACATATAAACCAAACTTTAAAACGTGTACTAGATAAACAAGACATTTATCATGATTCTTAAAGTTTTCCAACATATAAACCAAACTTTAAAACGTGTACTAGATAAACAAGACATTTATCATGATTCTTAAAGTTTTCCAACATATAAACCAAACTTTAAAACGTGTACTAGATAAACAAGACATTTATCATGATTCTTAAAGTTTTCCAACATATAAACCAAACTTTAAAACGTGTACTAGATAAACAAGACATTTATCATGATTCTTAAAGTTTTCCAACATATAAACCAAACTTTAAAACGTGTACTAGATAAACAAGACATTTATCATGATTCTTAAAGTTTTCCAACATATAAACCAAACTTTAAAACGTGTACTAGATAAACAAGACATTTATCATGATTCTTAAAGTTTTCCAACATATAAACCAAACTTTAAAACGTGTACTAGATAAACAAGACATTTATCATGATTCTTAAAGTTTTCCAACATATAAACCAAACTTTAAAACGTGTACTAGATAAACAAGACATTTATCATGATTCTTAAAGTTTTCCAACATATAAACCAAACTTTAAAACGTGTACTAGATAAACAAGACATTTATCATGATTCTTAAAGTTTTCCAACATATAAACCAAACTTTAAAACGTGTACTAGATAAACAAGACATTTATCATGATTCTTAAAGTTTTCCAACATATAAACCAAACTTTAAAACGTGTACTAGATAAACAAGACATTTATCATGATTCTTAAAGTTTTCCAACATATAAACCAAACTTTAAAACGTGTACTAGATAAACAAGACATTTATCATGATTCTTAAAGTTTTCCAACATATAAACCAAACTTTAAAACGTGTACTAGATAAACAAGACATTTATCATGATTCTTAAAGTTTTCCAACATATAAACCAAACTTTAAAACGTGTACTAGATAAACAAGACATTTATCATGATTCTTAAAGTTTTCCAACATATAAACCAAACTTTAAAACGTGTACTAGATAAACAAGACATTTATCATGATTCTTAAAGTTTTCCAACATATAAACCAAACTTTAAAACGTGTACTAGATAAACAAGACATTTATCATGATTCTTAAAGTTTTCCAACATATAAACCAAACTTTAAAACGTGTACTAGATAAACAAGACATTTATCATGATTCTTAAAGTTTTCCAACATATAAACCAAACTTTAAAACGTGTACTAGATAAACAAGACATTTATCATGATTCTTAAAGTTTTCCAACATATAAACCAAACTTTAAAACGTGTACTAGATAAACAAGACATTTATCATGATTCTTAAAGTTTTCCAACATATAAACCAAACTTTAAAACGTGTACTAGATAAACAAGACATTTATCATGATTCTTAAAGTTTTCCAACATATAAACCAAACTTTAAAACGTGTACTAGATAAACAAGACATTTATCATGATTCTTAAAGTTTTCCAACATATAAACCAAACTTTAAAACGTGTACTAGATAAACAAGACATTTATCATGATTCTTAAAGTTTTCCAACATATAAACCAAACTTTAAAACGTGTACTAGATAAACAAGACATTTATCATGATTCTTAAAGTTTTCCAACATATAAACCAAACTTTAAAACGTGTACTAGATAAACAAGACATTTATCATGATTCTTAAAGTTTTCCAACATATAAACCAAACTTTAAAACGTGTACTAGATAAACAAGACATTTATCATGATTCTTAAAGTTTTCCAACATATAAACCAAACTTTAAAACGTGTACTAGATAAACAAGACATTTATCATGATTCTTAAAGTTTTCCAACATATAAACCAAACTTTAAAACGTGTACTAGATAAACAAGACATTTATCATGATTCTTAAAGTTTTCCAACATATAAACCAAACTTTAAAACGTGTACTAGATAAACAAGACATTTATCATGATTCTTAAAGTTTTCCAACATATAAACCAAACTTTAAAACGTGTACTAGATAAACAAGACATTTATCATGATTCTTAAAGTTTTCCAACATATAAACCAAACTTTAAAACGTGTACTAGATAAACAAGACATTTATCATGATTCTTAAAGTTTTCCAACATATAAACCAAACTTTAAAACGTGTACTAGATAAACAAGACATTTATCATGATTCTTAAAGTTTTCCAACATATAAACCAAACTTTAAAACGTGTACTAGATAAACAAGACATTTATCATGATTCTTAAAGTTTTCCAACATATAAACCAAACTTTAAAACGTGTACTAGATAAACAAGACATTTATCATGATTCTTAAAGTTTTCCAACATATAAACCAAACTTTAAAACGTGTACTAGATAAACAAGACATTTATCATGATTCTTAAAGTTTTCCAACATATAAACCAAACTTTAAAACGTGTACTAGATAAACAAGACATTTATCATGATTCTTAAAGTTTTCCAACATATAAACCAAACTTTAAAACGTGTACTAGATAAACAAGACATTTATCATGATTCTTAAAGTTTTCCAACATATAAACCAAACTTTAAAACGTGTACTAGATAAACAAGACATTTATCATGATTCTTAAAGTTTTCCAACATATAAACCAAACTTTAAAACGTGTACTAGATAAACAAGACATTTATCATGATTCTTAAAGTTTTCCAACATATAAACCAAACTTTAAAACGTGTACTAGATAAACAAGACATTTATCATGATTCTTAAAGTTTTCCAACATATAAACCAAACTTTAAAACGTGTACTAGATAAACAAGACATTTATCATGATTCTTAAAGTTTTCCAACATATAAACCAAACTTTAAAACGTGTACTAGATAAACAAGACATTTATCATGATTCTTAAAGTTTTCCAACATATAAACCAAACTTTAAAACGTGTACTAGATAAACAAGACATTTATCATGATTCTTAAAGTTTTCCAACATATAAACCAAACTTTAAAACGTGTACTAGATAAACAAGACATTTATCATGATTCTTAAAGTTTTCCAACATATAAACCAAACTTTAAAACGTGTACTAGATAAACAAGACATTTATCATGATTCTTAAAGTTTTCCAACATATAAACCAAACTTTAAAACGTGTACTAGATAAACAAGACATTTATCATGATTCTTAAAGTTTTCCAACATATAAACCAAACTTTAAAACGTGTACTAGATAAACAAGACATTTATCATGATTCTTAAAGTTTTCCAACATATAAACCAAACTTTAAAACGTGTACTAGATAAACAAGACATTTATCATGATTCTTAAAGTTTTCCAACATATAAACCAAACTTTAAAACGTGTACTAGATAAACAAGACATTTATCATGATTCTTAAAGTTTTCCAACATATAAACCAAACTTTAAAACGTGTACTAGATAAACAAGACATTTATCATGATTCTTAAAGTTTTCCAACATATAAACCAAACTTTAAAACGTGTACTAGATAAACAAGACATTTATCATGATTCTTAAAGTTTTCCAACATATAAACCAAACTTTAAAACTAGTAAACAAGACATTTATCATATTCTTAAAGACTTTAAAACGTGTACTAGATAAACAAGACATTTATCATGATTCTTAAAGTTTTCCAACATATAAACCAAACTTTAAAACGTGTACTAGATAAACAAGACATTTATCATGATTCTTAAAGTTTTCCAACATATAAACCAAACTTTAAAACGTGTACTAGATAAACAAGACATTTATCATGATTCTTAAAGTTTTCCAACATATAAACCAAACTTTAAAACGTGTACTAGATAAACAAGACATTTATCATGATTCTTAAAGTTTTCCAACATATAAACCAAACTTTAAAACGTGTACTAGATAAACAAGACATTTATCATGATTCTTAAAGTTTTCCAACATATAAACCAAACTTTAAAACGTGTACTAGATAAACAAGACATTTATCATGATTCTTAAAGTTTTCCAACATATAAACCAAACTTTAAAACGTGTACTAGATAAACAAGACATTTATCATGATTCTTAAAGTTTTCCAACATATAAACCAAACTTTAAAACGTGTACTAGATAAACAAGACATTTATCATGATTCTTAAAGTTTTCCAACATATAAACCAAACTTTAAAACGTGTACTAGATAAACAAGACATTTATCATGATTCTTAAAGTTTTCCAACATATAAACCAAACTTTAAAACGTGTACTAGATAAACAAGACATTTATCATGATTCTTAAAGTTTTCCAACATATAAACCAAACTTTAAAACGTGTACTAGATAAACAAGACATTTATCATGATTCTTAAAGTTTTCCAACATATAAACCAAACTTTAAAACGTGTACTAGATAAACAAGACATTTATCATGATTCTTAAAGTTTTCCAACATATAAACCAAACTTTAAAACGTGTACTAGATAAACAAGACATTTATCATGATTCTTAAAGTTTTCCAACATATAAACCAAACTTTAAAACGTGTACTAGATAAACAAGACATTTATCATGATTCTTAAAGTTTTCCAACATATAAACCAAACTTTAAAACGTGTACTAGATAAACAAGACATTTATCATGATTCTTAAAGTTTTCCAACATATAAACCAAACTTTAAAACGTGTACTAGATAAACAAGACATTTATCATGATTCTTAAAGTTTTCCAACATATAAACCAAACTTTAAAACGTGTACTAGATAAACAAGACATTTATCATGATTCTTAAAGTTTTCCAACATATAAACCAAACTTTAAAACGTGTACTAGATAAACAAGACATTTATCATGATTCTTAAAGTTTTCCAACATATAAACCAAACTTTAAAACGTGTACTAGATAAACAAGACATTTATCATGATTCTTAAAGTTTTCCAACATATAAACCAAACTTTAAAACGTGTACTAGATAAACAAGACATTTATCATGATTCTTAAAGTTTTCCAACATATAAACCAAACTTTAAAACGTGTACTAGATAAACAAGACATTTATCATGATTCTTAAAGTTTTCCAACATATAAACCAAACTTTAAAACGTGTACTAGATAAACAAGACATTTATCATGATTCTTAAAGTTTTCCAACATATAAACCAAACTTTAAAACGTGTACTAGATAAACAAGACATTTATCATGATTCTTAAAGTTTTCCAACATATAAACCAAACTTTAAAACGTGTACTAGATAAACAAGACATTTATCATGATTCTTAAAGTTTTCCAACATATAAACCAAACTTTAAAACGTGTACTAGATAAACAAGACATTTATCATGATTCTTAAAGTTTTCCAACATATAAACCAAACTTTAAAACGTGTACTAGATAAACAAGACATTTATCATGATTCTTAAAGTTTTCCAACATATAAACCAAACTTTAAAACGTGTACTAGATAAACAAGACATTTATCATGATTCTTAAAGTTTTCCAACATATAAACCAAACTTTAAAACGTGTACTAGATAAACAAGACATTTATCATGATTCTTAAAGTTTTCCAACATATAAACCAAACTTTAAAACGTGTACTAGATAAACAAGACATTTATCATGATTCTTAAAGTTTTCCAACATATAAACCAAACTTTAAAACGTGTACTAGATAAACAAGACATTTATCATGATTCTTAAAGTTTTCCAACATATAAACCAAACTTTAAAACGTGTACTAGATAAACAAGACATTTATCATGATTCTTAAAGTTTTCCAACATATAAACCAAACTTTAAAACGTGTACTAGATAAACAAGACATTTATCATGATTCTTAAAGTTTTCCAACATATAAACCAAACTTTAAAACGTGTACTAGATAAACAAGACATTTATCATGATTCTTAAAGTTTTCCAACATATAAACCAAACTTTAAAACGTGTACTAGATAAACAAGACATTTATCATGATTCTTAAAGTTTTCCAACATATAAACCAAACTTTAAAACGTGTACTAGATAAACAAGACATTTATCATGATTCTTAAAGTTTTCCAACATATAAACCAAACTTTAAAACGTGTACTAGATAAACAAGACATTTATCATGATTCTTAAAGTTTTCCAACATATAAACCAAACTTTAAAACGTGTACTAGATAAACAAGACATTTATCATGATTCTTAAAGTTTTCCAACATATAAACCAAACTTTAAAACGTGTACTAGATAAACAAGACATTTATCATGATTCTTAAAGTTTTCCAACATATAAACCAAACTTTAAAACGTGTACTAGATAAACAAGACATTTATCATGATTCTTAAAGTTTTCCAACATATAAACCAAACTTTAAAACGTGTACTAGATAAACAAGACATTTATCATGATTCTTAAAGTTTTCCAACATATAAACCAAACTTTAAAACGTGTACTAGATAAACAAGACATTTATCATGATTCTTAAAGTTTTCCAACATATAAACCAAACTTTAAAACGTGTACTAGATAAACAAGACATTTATCATGATTCTTAAAGTTTTCCAACATATAAACCAAACTTTAAAACGTGTACTAGATAAACAAGACATTTATCATGATTCTTAAAGTTTTCCAACATATAAACCAAACTTTAAAACGTGTACTAGATAAACAAGACATTTATCATGATTCTTAAAGTTTTCCAACATATAAACCAAACTTTAAAACGTGTACTAGATAAACAAGACATTTATCATGATTCTTAAAGTTTTCCAACATATAAACCAAACTTTAAAACGTGTACTAGATAAACAAGACATTTATCATGATTCTTAAAGTTTTCCAACATATAAACCAAACTTTAAAACGTGTACTAGATAAACAAGACATTTATCATGATTCTTAAAGTTTTCCAACATATAAACCAAACTTTAAAACGTGTACTAGATAAACAAGACATTTATCATGATTCTTAAAGTTTTCCAACATATAAACCAAACTTTAAAACGTGTACTAGATAAACAAGACATTTATCATGATTCTTAAAGTTTTCCAACATATAAACCAAACTTTAAAACGTGTACTAGATAAACAAGACATTTATCATGATTCTTAAAGTTTTCCAACATATAAACCAAACTTTAAAACGTGTACTAGATAAACAAGACATTTATCATGATTCTTAAAGTTTTCCAACATATAAACCAAACTTTAAAACGTGTACTAGATAAACAAGACATTTATCATGATTCTTAAAGTTTTCCAACATATAAACCAAACTTTAAAACGTGTACTAGATAAACAAGACATTTATCATGATTCTTAAAGTTTTCCAACATATAAACCAAACTTTAAAACGTGTACTAGATAAACAAGACATTTATCATGATTCTTAAAGTTTTCCAACATATAAACCAAACTTTAAAACGTGTACTAGATAAACAAGACATTTATCATGATTCTTAAAGTTTTCCAACATATAAACCAAACTTTAAAACGTGTACTAGATAAACAAGACATTTATCATGATTCTTAAAGTTTTCCAACATATAAACCAAACTTTAAAACGTGTACTAGATAAACAAGACATTTATCATGATTCTTAAAGTTTTCCAACATATAAACCAAACTTTAAAACGTGTACTAGATAAACAAGACATTTATCATGATTCTTAAAGTTTTCCAACATATAAACCAAACTTTAAAACGTGTACTAGATAAACAAGACATTTATCATGATTCTTAAAGTTTTCCAACATATAAACCAAACTTTAAAACGTGTACTAGATAAACAAGACATTTATCATGATTCTTAAAGTTTTCCAACATATAAACCAAACTTTAAAACGTGTACTAGATAAACAAGACATTTATCATGATTCTTAAAGTTTTCCAACATATAAACCAAACTTTAAAACGTGTACTAGATAAACAAGACATTTATCATGATTCTTAAAGTTTTCCAACATATAAACCAAACTTTAAAACGTGTACTAGATAAACAAGACATTTATCATGATTCTTAAAGTTTTCCAACATATAAACCAAACTTTAAAACGTGTACTAGATAAACAAGACATTTATCATGATTCTTAAAGTTTTCCAACATATAAACCAAACTTTAAAACGTGTACTAGATAAACAAGACATTTATCATGATTCTTAAAGTTTTCCAACATATAAACCAAACTTTAAAACGTGTACTAGATAAACAAGACATTTATCATGATTCTTAAAGTTTTCCAACATATAAACCAAACTTTAAAACGTGTACTAGATAAACAAGACATTTATCATGATTCTTAAAGTTTTCCAACATATAAACCAAACTTTAAAACGTGTACTAGATAAACAAGACATTTATCATGATTCTTAAAGTTTTCCAACATATAAACCAAACTTTAAAACGTGTACTAGATAAACAAGACATTTATCATGATTCTTAAAGTTTTCCAACATATAAACCAAACTTTAAAACGTGTACTAGATAAACAAGACATTTATCATGATTCTTAAAGTTTTCCAACATATAAACCAAACTTTAAAACGTGTACTAGATAAACAAGACATTTATCATGATTCTTAAAGTTTTCCAACATATAAACCAAACTTTAAAACGTGTACTAGATAAACAAGACATTTATCATGATTCTTAAAGTTTTCCAACATATAAACCAAACTTTAAAACGTGTACTAGATAAACAAGACATTTATCATGATTCTTAAAGTTTTCCAACATATAAACCAAACTTTAAAACGTGTACTAGATAAACAAGACATTTATCATGATTCTTAAAGTTTTCCAACATATAAACCAAACTTTAAAACGTGTACTAGATAAACAAGACATTTATCATGATTCTTAAAGTTTTCCAACATATAAACCAAACTTTAAAACGTGTACTAGATAAACAAGACATTTATCATGATTCTTAAAGTTTTCCAACATATAAACCAAACTTTAAAACGTGTACTAGATAAACAAGACATTTATCATGATTCTTAAAGTTTTCCAACATATAAACCAAACTTTAAAACGTGTACTAGATAAACAAGACATTTATCATGATTCTTAAAGTTTTCCAACATATAAACCAAACTTTAAAACGTGTACTAGATAAACAAGACATTTATCATGATTCTTAAAGTTTTCCAACATATAAACCAAACTTTAAAACGTGTACTAGATAAACAAGACATTTATCATGATTCTTAAAGTTTTCCAACATATAAACCAAACTTTAAAACGTGTACTAGATAAACAAGACATTTATCATGATTCTTAAAGTTTTCCAACATATAAACCAAACTTTAAAACGTGTACTAGATAAACAAGACATTTATCATGATTCTTAAAGTTTTCCAACATATAAACCAAACTTTAAAACGTGTACTAGATAAACAAGACATTTATCATGATTCTTAAAGTTTTCCAACATATAAACCAAACTTTAAAACGTGTACTAGATAAACAAGACATTTATCATGATTCTTAAAGTTTTCCAACATATAAACCAAACTTTAAAACGTGTACTAGATAAACAAGACATTTATCATGATTCTTAAAGTTTTCCAACATATAAACCAAACTTTAAAACGTGTACTAGATAAACAAGACATTTATCATGATTCTTAAAGTTTTCCAACATATAAACCAAACTTTAAAACGTGTACTAGATAAACAAGACATTTATCATGATTCTTAAAGTTTTCCAACATATAAACCAAACTTTAAAACGTGTACTAGATAAACAAGACATTTATCATGATTCTTAAAGTTTTCCAACATATAAACCAAACTTTAAAACGTGTACTAGATAAACAAGACATTTATCATGATTCTTAAAGTTTTCCAACATATAAACCAAACTTTAAAACGTGTACTAGATAAACAAGACATTTATCATGATTCTTAAAGTTTTCCAACATATAAACCAAACTTTAAAACGTGTACTAGATAAACAAGACATTTATCATGATTCTTAAAGTTTTCCAACATATAAACCAAACTTTAAAACGTGTACTAGATAAACAAGACATTTATCATGATTCTTAAAGTTTTCCAACATATAAACCAAACTTTAAAACGTGTACTAGATAAACAAGACATTTATCATGATTCTTAAAGTTTTCCAACATATAAACCAAACTTTAAAACGTGTACTAGATAAACAAGACATTTATCATGATTCTTAAAGTTTTCCAACATATAAACCAAACTTTAAAACGTGTACTAGATAAACAAGACATTTATCATGATTCTTAAAGTTTTCCAACATATAAACCAAACTTTAAAACGTGTACTAGATAAACAAGACATTTATCATGATTCTTAAAGTTTTCCAACATATAAACCAAACTTTAAAACGTGTACTAGATAAACAAGACATTTATCATGATTCTTAAAGTTTTCCAACATATAAACCAAACTTTAAAACGTGTACTAGATAAACAAGACATTTATCATGATTCTTAAAGTTTTCCAACATATAAACCAAACTTTAAAACGTGTACTAGATAAACAAGACATTTATCATGATTCTTAAAGTTTTCCAACATATAAACCAAACTTTAAAACGTGTACTAGATAAACAAGACATTTATCATGATTCTTAAAGTTTTCCAACATATAAACCAAACTTTAAAACGTGTACTAGATAAACAAGACATTTATCATGATTCTTAAAGTTTTCCAACATATAAACCAAACTTTAAAACGTGTACTAGATAAACAAGACATTTATCATGATTCTTAAAGTTTTCCAACATATAAACCAAACTTTAAAACGTGTACTAGATAAACAAGACATTTATCATGATTCTTAAAGTTTTCCAACATATAAACCAAACTTTAAAACGTGTACTAGATAAACAAGACATTTATCATGATTCTTAAAGTTTTCCAACATATAAACCAAACTTTAAAACGTGTACTAGATAAACAAGACATTTATCATGATTCTTAAAGTTTTCCAACATATAAACCAAACTTTAAAACGTGTACTAGATAAACAAGACATTTATCATGATTCTTAAAGTTTTCCAACATATAAACCAAACTTTAAAACGTGTACTAGATAAACAAGACATTTATCATGATTCTTAAAGTTTTCCAACATATAAACCAAACTTTAAAACGTGTACTAGATAAACAAGACATTTATCATGATTCTTAAAGTTTTCCAACATATAAACCAAACTTTAAAACGTGTACTAGATAAACAAGACATTTATCATGATTCTTAAAGTTTTCCAACATATAAACCAAACTTTAAAACGTGTACTAGATAAACAAGACATTTATCATGATTCTTAAAGTTTTCCAACATATAAACCAAACTTTAAAACGTGTACTAGATAAACAAGACATTTATCATGATTCTTAAAGTTTTCCAACATATAAACCAAACTTTAAAACGTGTACTAGATAAACAAGACATTTATCATGATTCTTAAAGTTTTCCAACATATAAACCAAACTTTAAAACGTGTACTAGATAAACAAGACATTTATCATGATTCTTAAAGTTTTCCAACATATAAACCAAACTTTAAAACGTGTACTAGATAAACAAGACATTTATCATGATTCTTAAAGTTTTCCAACATATAAACCAAACTTTAAAACGTGTACTAGATAAACAAGACATTTATCATGATTCTTAAAGTTTTCCAACATATAAACCAAACTTTAAAACGTGTACTAGATAAACAAGACATTTATCATGATTCTTAAAGTTTTCCAACATATAAACCAAACTTTAAAACGTGTACTAGATAAACAAGACATTTATCATGATTCTTAAAGTTTTCCAACATATAAACCAAACTTTAAAACGTGTACTAGATAAACAAGACATTTATCATGATTCTTAAAGTTTTCCAACATATAAACCAAACTTTAAAACGTGTACTAGATAAACAAGACATTTATCATGATTCTTAAAGTTTTCCAACATATAAACCAAACTTTAAAACGTGTACTAGATAAACAAGACATTTATCATGATTCTTAAAGTTTTCCAACATATAAACCAAACTTTAAAACGTGTACTAGATAAACAAGACATTTATCATGATTCTTAAAGTTTTCCAACATATAAACCAAACTTTAAAACGTGTACTAGATAAACAAGACATTTATCATGATTCTTAAAGTTTTCCAACATATAAACCAAACTTTAAAACGTGTACTAGATAAACAAGACATTTATCATGATTCTTAAAGTTTTCCAACATATAAACCAAACTTTAAAACGTGTACTAGATAAACAAGACATTTATCATGATTCTTAAAGTTTTCCAACATATAAACCAAACTTTAAAACGTGTACTAGATAAACAAGACATTTATCATGATTCTTAAAGTTTTCCAACATATAAACCAAACTTTAAAACGTGTACTAGATAAACAAGACATTTATCATGATTCTTAAAGTTTTCCAACATATAAACCAAACTTTAAAACGTGTACTAGATAAACAAGACATTTATCATGATTCTTAAAGTTTTCCAACATATAAACCAAACTTTAAAACGTGTACTAGATAAACAAGACATTTATCATGATTCTTAAAGTTTTCCAACATATAAACCAAACTTTAAAACGTGTACTAGATAAACAAGACATTTATCATGATTCTTAAAGTTTTCCAACATATAAACCAAACTTTAAAACGTGTACTAGATAAACAAGACATTTATCATGATTCTTAAAGTTTTCCAACATATAAACCAAACTTTAAAACGTGTACTAGATAAACAAGACATTTATCATGATTCTTAAAGTTTTCCAACATATAAACCAAACTTTAAAACGTGTACTAGATAAACAAGACATTTATCATGATTCTTAAAGTTTTCCAACATATAAACCAAACTTTAAAACGTGTACTAGATAAACAAGACATTTATCATGATTCTTAAAGTTTTCCAACATATAAACCAAACTTTAAAACGTGTACTAGATAAACAAGACATTTATCATGATTCTTAAAGTTTTCCAACATATAAACCAAACTTTAAAACGTGTACTAGATAAACAAGACATTTATCATGATTCTTAAAGTTTTCCAACATATAAACCAAACTTTAAAACGTGTACTAGATAAACAAGACATTTATCATGATTCTTAAAGTTTTCCAACATATAAACCAAACTTTAAAACGTGTACTAGATAAACAAGACATTTATCATGATTCTTAAAGTTTTCCAACATATAAACCAAACTTTAAAACGTGTACTAGATAAACAAGACATTTATCATGATTCTTAAAGTTTTCCAACATATAAACCAAACTTTAAAACGTGTACTAGATAAACAAGACATTTATCATGATTCTTAAAGTTTTCCAACATATAAACCAAACTTTAAAACGTGTACTAGATAAACAAGACATTTATCATGATTCTTAAAGTTTTCCAACATATAAACCAAACTTTAAAACGTGTACTAGATAAACAAGACATTTATCATGATTCTTAAAGTTTTCCAACATATAAACCAAACTTTAAAACGTGTACTAGATAAACAAGACATTTATCATGATTCTTAAAGTTTTCCAACATATAAACCAAACTTTAAAACGTGTACTAGATAAACAAGACATTTATCATGATTCTTAAAGTTTTCCAACATATAAACCAAACTTTAAAACGTGTACTAGATAAACAAGACATTTATCATGATTCTTAAAGTTTTCCAACATATAAACCAAACTTTAAAACGTGTACTAGATAAACAAGACATTTATCATGATTCTTAAAGTTTTCCAACATATAAACCAAACTTTAAAACGTGTACTAGATAAACAAGACATTTATCATGATTCTTAAAGTTTTCCAACATATAAACCAAACTTTAAAACGTGTACTAGATAAACAAGACATTTATCATGATTCTTAAAGTTTTCCAACATATAAACCAAACTTTAAAACGTGTACTAGATAAACAAGACATTTATCATGATTCTTAAAGTTTTCCAACATATAAACCAAACTTTAAAACGTGTACTAGATAAACAAGACATTTATCATGATTCTTAAAGTTTTCCAACATATAAACCAAACTTTAAAACGTGTACTAGATAAACAAGACATTTATCATGATTCTTAAAGTTTTCCAACATATAAACCAAACTTTAAAACGTGTACTAGATAAACAAGACATTTATCATGATTCTTAAAGTTTTCCAACATATAAACCAAACTTTAAAACGTGTACTAGATAAACAAGACATTTATCATGATTCTTAAAGTTTTCCAACATATAAACCAAACTTTAAAACGTGTACTAGATAAACAAGACATTTATCATGATTCTTAAAGTTTTCCAACATATAAACCAAACTTTAAAACGTGTACTAGATAAACAAGACATTTATCATGATTCTTAAAGTTTTCCAACATATAAACCAAACTTTAAAACGTGTACTAGATAAACAAGACATTTATCATGATTCTTAAAGTTTTCCAACATATAAACCAAACTTTAAAACGTGTACTAGATAAACAAGACATTTATCATGATTCTTAAAGTTTTCCAACATATAAACCAAACTTTAAAACGTGTACTAGATAAACAAGACATTTATCATGATTCTTAAAGTTTTCCAACATATAAACCAAACTTTAAAACGTGTACTAGATAAACAAGACATTTATCATGATTCTTAAAGTTTTCCAACATATAAACCAAACTTTAAAACGTGTACTAGATAAACAAGACATTTATCATGATTCTTAAAGTTTTCCAACATATAAACCAAACTTTAAAACGTGTACTAGATAAACAAGACATTTATCATGATTCTTAAAGTTTTCCAACATATAAACCAAACTTTAAAACGTGTACTAGATAAACAAGACATTTATCATGATTCTTAAAGTTTTCCAACATATAAACCAAACTTTAAAACGTGTACTAGATAAACAAGACATTTATCATGATTCTTAAAGTTTTCCAACATATAAACCAAACTTTAAAACGTGTACTAGATAAACAAGACATTTATCATGATTCTTAAAGTTTTCCAACATATAAACCAAACTTTAAAACGTGTACTAGATAAACAAGACATTTATCATGATTCTTAAAGTTTTCCAACATATAAACCAAACTTTAAAACGTGTACTAGATAAACAAGACATTTATCATGATTCTTAAAGTTTTCCAACATATAAACCAAACTTTAAAACGTGTACTAGATAAACAAGACATTTATCATGATTCTTAAAGTTTTCCAACATATAAACCAAACTTTAAAACGTGTACTAGATAAACAAGACATTTATCATGATTCTTAAAGTTTTCCAACATATAAACCAAACTTTAAAACGTGTACTAGATAAACAAGACATTTATCATGATTCTTAAAGTTTTCCAACATATAAACCAAACTTTAAAACGTGTACTAGATAAACAAGACATTTATCATGATTCTTAAAGTTTTCCAACATATAAACCAAACTTTAAAACGTGTACTAGATAAACAAGACATTTATCATGATTCTTAAAGTTTTCCAACATATAAACCAAACTTTAAAACGTGTACTAGATAAACAAGACATTTATCATGATTCTTAAAGTTTTCCAACATATAAACCAAACTTTAAAACGTGTACTAGATAAACAAGACATTTATCATGATTCTTAAAGTTTTCCAACATATAAACCAAACTTTAAAACGTGTACTAGATAAACAAGACATTTATCATGATTCTTAAAGTTTTCCAACATATAAACCAAACTTTAAAACGTGTACTAGATAAACAAGACATTTATCATGATTCTTAAAGTTTTCCAACATATAAACCAAACTTTAAAACGTGTACTAGATAAACAAGACATTTATCATGATTCTTAAAGTTTTCCAACATATAAACCAAACTTTAAAACGTGTACTAGATAAACAAGACATTTATCATGATTCTTAAAGTTTTCCAACATATAAACCAAACTTTAAAACGTGTACTAGATAAACAAGACATTTATCATGATTCTTAAAGTTTTCCAACATATAAACCAAACTTTAAAACGTGTACTAGATAAACAAGACATTTATCATGATTCTTAAAGTTTTCCAACATATAAACCAAACTTTAAAACGTGTACTAGATAAACAAGACATTTATCATGATTCTTAAAGTTTTCCAACATATAAACCAAACTTTAAAACGTGTACTAGATAAACAAGACATTTATCATGATTCTTAAAGTTTTCCAACATATAAACCAAACTTTAAAACGTGTACTAGATAAACAAGACATTTATCATGATTCTTAAAGTTTTCCAACATATAAACCAAACTTTAAAACGTGTACTAGATAAACAAGACATTTATCATGATTCTTAAAGTTTTCCAACATATAAACCAAACTTTAAAACGTGTACTAGATAAACAAGACATTTATCATGATTCTTAAAGTTTTCCAACATATAAACCAAACTTTAAAACGTGTACTAGATAAACAAGACATTTATCATGATTCTTAAAGTTTTCCAACATATAAACCAAACTTTAAAACGTGTACTAGATAAACAAGACATTTATCATGATTCTTAAAGTTTTCCAACATATAAACCAAACTTTAAAACGTGTACTAGATAAACAAGACATTTATCATGATTCTTAAAGTTTTCCAACATATAAACCAAACTTTAAAACGTGTACTAGATAAACAAGACATTTATCATGATTCTTAAAGTTTTCCAACATATAAACCAAACTTTAAAACGTGTACTAGATAAACAAGACATTTATCATGATTCTTAAAGTTTTCCAACATATAAACCAAACTTTAAAACGTGTACTAGATAAACAAGACATTTATCATGATTCTTAAAGTTTTCCAACATATAAACCAAACTTTAAAACGTGTACTAGATAAACAAGACATTTATCATGATTCTTAAAGTTTTCCAACATATAAACCAAACTTTAAAACGTGTACTAGATAAACAAGACATTTATCATGATTCTTAAAGTTTTCCAACATATAAACCAAACTTTAAAACGTGTACTAGATAAACAAGACATTTATCATGATTCTTAAAGTTTTCCAACATATAAACCAAACTTTAAAACGTGTACTAGATAAACAAGACATTTATCATGATTCTTAAAGTTTTCCAACATATAAACCAAACTTTAAAACGTGTACTAGATAAACAAGACATTTATCATGATTCTTAAAGTTTTCCAACATATAAACCAAACTTTAAAACGTGTACTAGATAAACAAGACATTTATCATGATTCTTAAAGTTTTCCAACATATAAACCAAACTTTAAAACGTGTACTAGATAAACAAGACATTTATCATGATTCTTAAAGTTTTCCAACATATAAACCAAACTTTAAAACGTGTACTAGATAAACAAGACATTTATCATGATTCTTAAAGTTTTCCAACATATAAACCAAACTTTAAAACGTGTACTAGATAAACAAGACATTTATCATGATTCTTAAAGTTTTCCAACATATAAACCAAACTTTAAAACGTGTACTAGATAAACAAGACATTTATCATGATTCTTAAAGTTTTCCAACATATAAACCAAACTTTAAAACGTGTACTAGATAAACAAGACATTTATCATGATTCTTAAAGTTTTCCAACATATAAACCAAACTTTAAAACGTGTACTAGATAAACAAGACATTTATCATGATTCTTAAAGTTTTCCAACATATAAACCAAACTTTAAAACGTGTACTAGATAAACAAGACATTTATCATGATTCTTAAAGTTTTCCAACATATAAACCAAACTTTAAAACGTGTACTAGATAAACAAGACATTTATCATGATTCTTAAAGTTTTCCAACATATAAACCAAACTTTAAAACGTGTACTAGATAAACAAGACATTTATCATGATTCTTAAAGTTTTCCAACATATAAACCAAACTTTAAAACGTGTACTAGATAAACAAGACATTTATCATGATTCTTAAAGTTTTCCAACATATAAACCAAACTTTAAAACGTGTACTAGATAAACAAGACATTTATCATGATTCTTAAAGTTTTCCAACATATAAACCAAACTTTAAAACGTGTACTAGATAAACAAGACATTTATCATGATTCTTAAAGTTTTCCAACATATAAACCAAACTTTAAAACGTGTACTAGATAAACAAGACATTTATCATGATTCTTAAAGTTTTCCAACATATAAACCAAACTTTAAAACGTGTACTAGATAAACAAGACATTTATCATGATTCTTAAAGTTTTCCAACATATAAACCAAACTTTAAAACGTGTACTAGATAAACAAGACATTTATCATGATTCTTAAAGTTTTCCAACATATAAACCAAACTTTAAAACGTGTACTAGATAAACAAGACATTTATCATGATTCTTAAAGTTTTCCAACATATAAACCAAACTTTAAAACGTGTACTAGATAAACAAGACATTTATCATGATTCTTAAAGTTTTCCAACATATAAACCAAACTTTAAAACGTGTACTAGATAAACAAGACATTTATCATGATTCTTAAAGTTTTCCAACATATAAACCAAACTTTAAAACGTGTACTAGATAAACAAGACATTTATCATGATTCTTAAAGTTTTCCAACATATAAACCAAACTTTAAAACGTGTACTAGATAAACAAGACATTTATCATGATTCTTAAAGTTTTCCAACATATAAACCAAACTTTAAAACGTGTACTAGATAAACAAGACATTTATCATGATTCTTAAAGTTTTCCAACATATAAACCAAACTTTAAAACGTGTACTAGATAAACAAGACATTTATCATGATTCTTAAAGTTTTCCAACATATAAACCAAACTTTAAAAAATTCTTAAAGTTTTCCAACATATAAACCAAACTTTAAAACGTGTACTAGATAAACAAGACATTTATCATGATTCTTAAAGTTTTCCAACATATAAACCAAACTTTAAAACGTGTACTAGATAAACAAGACATTTATCATGATTCTTAAAGTTTTCCAACATATAAACCAAACTTTAAAACGTGTACTAGATAAACAAGACATTTATCATGATTCTTAAAGTTTTCCAACATATAAACCAAACTTTAAAACGTGTACTAGATAAACAAGACATTTATCATGATTCTTAAAGTTTTCCAACATATAAACCAAACTTTAAAACGTGTACTAGATAAACAAGACATTTATCATGATTCTTAAAGTTTTCCAACATATAAACCAAACTTTAAAACGTGTACTAGATAAACAAGACATTTATCATGATTCTTAAAGTTTTCCAACATATAAACCAAACTTTAAAACGTGTACTAGATAAACAAGACATTTATCATGATTCTTAAAGTTTTCCAACATATAAACCAAACTTTAAAACGTGTACTAGATAAACAAGACATTTATCATGATTCTTAAAGTTTTCCAACATATAAACCAAACTTTAAAACGTGTACTAGATAAACAAGACATTTATCATGATTCTTAAAGTTTTCCAACATATAAACCAAACTTTAAAACGTGTACTAGATAAACAAGACATTTATCATGATTCTTAAAGTTTTCCAACATATAAACCAAACTTTAAAACGTGTACTAGATAAACAAGACATTTATCATGATTCTTAAAGTTTTCCAACATATAAACCAAACTTTAAAACGTGTACCAGATAAACAAGACATTTATCATGATTCTTAAAGTTTTCCAACATATAAACCAAACTTTAAAACATGTACTAGATAAACAAGACATTTATCTTTACCATTTCAGAGTTTTGAAAGTTTTGGTAAGAGATACTACCCATTATGAATATGTTAGAAGTACCATGTTGCACAGTTCCTGATGTTTAGGTTTGACGGTTCAACCCCTGTGTGGTTCATTACAAGATGTGCTTTCCATTTTCACAGCATGGGCCACCTTATAACAGGATGTAGGCAACTAGCTCCGTCTAACGTACGTACTGGAAAACATTGTATTATTGATCAGTTAAACTGTTATTAAACCGTAATAGTTTTTTCTAATCTTCTAATTCTTATATTAAATTTACTAAACTTAGAATTTCTGTCCTGATTTTGATAAATATAAAAAATAAATAACTCTATTAAAAATGACACATTATTTGATATTTGCTTTAGCTCTCAGTATTAAAATGATCCGTACAACAGGAACCGATTTTTCTTTGATATAACTAAAATATTGTTCCTCGGTTTCACAGCCCTTTGAAAGACGAAATATTATTTCGACTTAGGGAAATATTCAATATTTGATATTGAACGCAAAAACGCATTGTCAAAATGAATGCACTGATCGAACTGATGGTTTTGTTATCAGGACCTATGCGAAATATCAGTTTCGTAATATTCCCGAAAACTTGTCCAGGACTGGGCCAAATAAGGTTAAAACATACTTTACTATATCACTCATACATTTCTTTCAAGTTCATGTACACGGACTTTAAACCGAATAATGGAGCTGACTGTTACTTTTTCAACGCTTCCCCATCGTGAAGGAATGAATCCGTGATAAAAGAGAATTATATTTCAAACTCCGGATTCCTCAATTTACAACCCCGATAGTCTGACATCTAGGCCTTTCTTGGACAAGTAACATGTTTAAATAATACAATTTAGCCACCATTGAATCATTCTCTTCAACGATATTTGACCACGACTTAACTGAAAAAAAATAATTTTAAATTTCATTGGACAATAGACGTTGTTGTTGAAATTTCGCACAAAGCTACTCGAGGGATATCCGTGCTAGCCGTCCCTAATTTAGCAGTGTAAGACTAGAGGGAAGGCAGCTAGTCATCACCACCCACCGCCAACTCTTGGGCTACTTTTTTTACCAACGAAAAGTGGGACTGATCGTAACATTATAACGCCCCCAGGGATGAGAGGGCTTGCATGTTTGGCACGACTCGGGCGTGAACCCGTGCCCCTCAGATTATGAAGCGCACGCCTTAACGCGCTAGACCATGGACAATAGACAGTGGTAAAACAACTTTTTGAGGCCATGGACAATAGACAGTGGTAAAATAACTTTTGAGGCCATGGACACTAGACAGTGGTAAAATAACATTTTGATTGAAGTGTCATGTGAAATATGGAGATACCGAGCTTCGTTTTGTCGCTCTCGGCGATTCACCGCTAAACATCGTTAATTAATCATTTAAGATACAAAAATGTTACAGTACACAGATAATTAGTTCAAACCAACCCTGACTCGCCAAAAGTCGACTAAATTCGACATTAATATTTGACACTCCTAATAAACTCAGTTTTTCTGATGATAATTATAAGACTTCTGTGAGTCTCGGAAAATCTCGTCTTTTTATCCCAAATATAGAAAAGTTTTTATAATAAAATTAGCCTGGCATGGCCTAGCGCGTTAAGACGTGCGCTTCGTAATCTGAGGGTCGCGGATTCGCGCCCGAGTCGTGCCAAAACATGCTCGCCCTCCCATCCCTGGGGGCGTTATAATGTGACGATCAGTCCCACTTTTCGTTGGTAAAAAAAGTAGCCCAAGAGTTGGCGGTGGGTGGTGATGACTAGCTGCCTTCCCTCTAGTTTTACACTGCTAAATTATGGACGGCTAGCACAGATAGCCCTCGAGTTGCTTTGTGCGAAATTCCAAAACAAACAAATAAAATTAACTTGTAGGATCTGTCGCTAGGTTATCATGAAAATATCTTTAATTATTTTTGTTCCGATAGGGTAACTTCATTATCTTGATCTCGTCTTTTTTTTTTTTTGAGTGGGGGAGATACAAAACTTATCATGGCGCAAACTTGGAGGTAATTCTTGTAAATTAGTTTTTAACCAATAATTACTTATGATCTATAATTGAAATTGTTTTGTCCATGTGACCTTTGAGTAGACTGTGGTAAGGACTGCAACAAAATTAATAGTGGACAAGGCACAAAACCTATTGTACTTTAGTCCAATCAAGGCCACTTGTGCATCAGTCCAATCAAGGCCTCCATAAATGTGTACTCTGTAAAATGAAAAACGTTCGTGATTAATATTCGAGAAACTCTTGTGCATTAGTCCAATCAAGTATGAAATTGGTCTGTTTTGGGTTAACTACATGTTAACCCGTGTTTTCTAGTCACAAATAATGTACAAGGTGCCTAAAAAAAAACCACTGCGGAGTTCGAATGGAAAACTAAAATATTAGGGTGGTGGTTAACGATGGTTCCAAGTAAGGTATAATGTTTGTTTGTTTTGAATGGTGAACTATGGTTCCAAGGAAGGTATAATGTTTGTTTGTTTTGAATGGTGAACTATGGTTCCAAGAAAGGTATAATGTTTGTTTGTTTTGAATGGTGAACTATGGTTCCAAGGAAGGTATAATGTTTGTTTGTTTTGAATGGTGAACTATGGTTCCAAAGAAGGTATAATGTTTGTTTGTTTTGAATGGTGAACTATGGTTCCAAGGAAGGTATAATGTTTGTTTGTTTTGAATGGTGAACTATGGTTCCAAGGAAGGTATAATGTTTGTTTGTTTTGAATGGTGAACTATGGTTCCAAGAAAGGTATAATGTTTGTTTGTTTTGAATGGTGAACTATGGTTCCAAGAAAGGTATAATGTTTGTTTGTTTTGTATGGTGAACTATGGTTCCAAGGAAGGTATAATGTTTGTTTTGAATGGTGAACAATGGTTCCAAAGAAGGTATAATGTTTGTTTGTTTTGAATGGTGAACTATGGTTTCAAGAAAGGTATAATGTTTGTTTGTTTTGAATGGTGAACTATGGTTCCAAGGAAGGTATAATGTTTGTTTGTTTTGAATGGTGAACAATGGTTCCAAGGAAGGTATAATGTTTGTTTGTTCTGTATGGTGAACTATGGTTCCAAGGAAGGTATAATGTTTGTTTTGAATGGTGAACTATGGTTCCAAAGAAGGTATAATGTTTGTTTGTTTTGAATGGTGAACAATGGTTCCAAGGAAGGTATAATGTTTGTTTGTTTTTAATGGTGAACAATGGTTTCAAGGAAGGTATAATGTTTGTTTGTTTTGAATGGTGAACAATGGTTCCAAGGAAGGTATAATGTTTGTTTGTTTTGAATGGTGAACAATGGTTCCAAGGAAGGTATAATGTTTGTTTGTTTTGAATGGTGAACAATGGTTCCAAGAAAGGTATAATGTTTGTTTGTTCTGAATGGTGAACAATGGTTCCAAAGAAGGTATAATGTTTGTTTGTTTTGAATGGTGAACTGTGGTTCCAAAGAAGGTATAATGTTTGTTTGTTTTGAATGGTGAACTATGGTTCCAAGGAAGGTATAATGTTTGTTTGTTTTAAATGGTGAACAATGGTTTCAAGGAAGGTATAATGTTTGTTTGTTTTGAATGGTGAACTATGGTTCCAAGAAAGGTATAATGTTTGTTTGTTTTGAATGGTGAACAATGGTTCCAAGGAAGGTATAATGTTTGTTTGTTCTGAATGGTGAACAATGGTTCCAAAGAAGGTATAATGTTTGTTTGTTTTGAATGGTGAACTGTGGTTCCAAAGAAGGTATAATGTTTGTTTGTTTTGAATGGTGAACAATGGTTCCAAGGAAGGTATAATGTTTGTTTGTTCTGAATGGTGAACAATGGTTCCAAAGAAGGTATAATGTTTGTTTGTTTTGAATGGTGAACTGTGGTTCCAAAGAAGGTATAATGTTTGTTTGTTTTGAATGGTGAACTATGGTTCCAAGGAAGGTATAATGTTTGTTTGTTTTGAATGTTGAACAATGGTTTCAAGGAAGGTATAATGTTTGTTTGTTTTGAATGGTGAACTATGGTTCCAAGAAAGGTATAATGTTTGTTTGTTTTGAATGGTGAACAATGGTTCCAAGGAAGGTATAATGTTTGTTTGTTTTGAATGGTGAACTATGGTTCCAAGGAAGGTATAATGTTTGTTTGTTTTGAATGATGAACAATGGTTTCAAGGAAGGTATAATGTTTGTTTGTTTTGAATGGTGAACTATGGTTCCAAGGAAGGTATAATGTTTGTTTGTTTTGAATGGTGAACAATGGTTCCAAGGAAGGTATAATGTTTGTTTGTTTTGAATGGTGAACAATGGTTCCAAGGAAGGTATAATGTTTGTTTGTTTTGAATGGTGAACAATGGTTCCAAGGAAGGTATAATGTTTGTTTGTTTTGAATGGTGAACTATGGTTCCAAGGAAGGTATAATGTTTGTTTGTTTTGAATGGTGAACTATGGTTCCAAGGAAGGTATAATGTTTGTTTGTTTTGAATGGTGAACTATGGTTCCAAGGAAGGTATAATGTTTGTTTGTTTTGAATGGTGAACAATGGTTTCAAGGAAGGTATAATGTTTGTTTGTTTTGAATGGTGAACTATGGTTCCAAGGAAGGTATAATGTTTGTTTGTTTTGAATGGTGAACTATGGTTCCAAGGAAGGTATAATGTTTGTTTGTTTTGAATGGTGAACAATGGTTCCAAGGAAGGTATAATGTTTGTTTGTTTTGAATGGTGAACAATGGTTCCAAGGAAGGTATAATGTTTGTTTGTTTTGAATGGTGAACTATGGTTCCAAGAAAGGTATAATGTTTGTTTGTTTTGAATGGTGAACTATGGTTCCAAGGAAGGTATAATGTTTGTTTGTTTTGAATGGTGAACAATGGTTCCAAAGAAGGTATAATGTTTGTTTGTTTTGAATTTCGCGCAAAGATACACGAGGGCTATCTGTGCTAGCCGTCCCTAATTTTGCAGTGTAAGACTAGAGGGAAGGCAGCTAGTCATCACCGCCAACTCCTGGGTTACTCTTTTACCAACGAATAGTGGGATTGATCGTGACATTAAAACGTCCTTACGGCTGTAAGTGCGATAATATTTGTGTGACAGAGATTTGAACCTTCAGATTACGAGTCCAGCGTCCTAACAACCAAACCATGCTGAGCTGAATAAGATAAGTATGGATCTATCTTTCTATCTTTTTTTGTCTTTCTCTCTGGCTGTCTCTATATATGTCCATTTTCCTTCAGAAAGGAAAGTTTGATCACATTCTATAGACAATTGAAGTAAAAAGATTAACAGTGCTAGCCTTGTCCCGAGCATAGTAATAAGGGGTGTGGGCGATATGTCAAAATAAGGGGTGTGGGTTATAAGTCAAAATAAGGGGTGTGTGTTATAAGTCAAATACGGGGTGTGGGTGATAAGACAAAATAAGGGTTGTGGGCGAAAAGTCAAAGTAAGGGGTTTGAGTGATAAGTCAAAATAAGGGGTGTGGACGATAAGTCAAAATAAGGGGTGTGGGTTATAAGTCAAAATAAGGGGTGTGGGCGATAAGTCAAAATAAGGGGTGTGGGTGATAAGTCAAAATATAAGGGTGTAGGTTATAAGTCAAAATAAGGGTGTGGGTGATAAATCAAAATAAGGGTGTGTACGATAAGTCAAAATAAGGGGTGTGGAGATGTCAAAATAAGGGAAGTAAGATGATAAATCAAAATAAGGGTGTGGGTGATAAGTCAAACAAAGGTGTAATGATAGGTCAAAATAAAAGTGTAGGAACGATAAAGTCAAAAATAAAGGTGTGGGCGATAAAGTCAAAATAAGGGGTGTGGGTGATAAATCAAAATAAGGGTGTGGGTGATAAACCCAAAACAAGGGTGGGCGATAAATCTAAAACAAAAGTGTGGAGATGGAATCAAAAAGGGTGTAAGTGATAAACCCAAAATAAGGGGTGTAGGATGATCAAAATAACATGGTGTAATATAAGTCAAAATAAAGGTGTAAGGATAAACCCAAAATAAGGGGTGTAATGATAAGTCAAAATAAAGGTGTGTGGAATATGTCCAAAATAAGGAATTGTAGGTGATAAATCCAAAATCAAGGGGTGTAGGTGATAAGTCAAAATAAAGGGTGTGGGTAATGATATCAAAATAATGTGTGGCGATAATCAAAATAAGGGTGTGGGCGATAAGTCAAAATAAGGTGTAAGGTGATAAGTCAAAATAAAGGTGTGGGTTTTAAGTCAAAATAAGAGGTGTGGGTGATAAGTCAAAATACGTGGTGTAATATAAGTCAAAATAAGGGTGTGGGTTATAAGTCAAAATAAGGGGTGTGGGTTATAAGTCAAAATAAGGGGTGTGGGTGATAAGTCAAAATAAGGGGTGTGGGAGATAAGTCAAAATAAGGGGTGTGGGTGATAAGTCAAAATAAGGGGTGTGGGTGATAAGTCAAAATAAAGGGTGTGGGCGATAGGTCAAAATAAGGGGTGTGGGCGATAAGTCAAAATAAGGGGTGTGGGCGATAAGTCAAAATAAGGGGTGTGGGTGATAAGTCAAAATAAGGGGTGTGGATGATAAGACAAAAAGATTGTTCGAAGACTGACAGTAAATTTACTTTCCTTGTTCGTGTTAAAGAGTTAAAGACACGTTCAGTCGAGAAGCCGGTCGTCGTATATAAAACAATGATAATCAAAACTACAATGTTTAAAGATGTATTTTATGGCTATGTACGCGCACGCGGTACACATAAATAAGTTTCTCTTTATCTGTCTATCTACTTACCTCTCTATCTGTCAGTCTAATTACTTTTATATATTTATGCACATCTATTTACTATCTGTCTTTATCTGCTCGTCTGTATCTAGACGCCTGCCTAATTGTTTGTATATATTTATATATTTTTGCCTATCTGTTTGGCTGTCTGTTTATCTATCTGCCGGTCCGTCTAATTGTTGTATATTTCCGCCTATATGTGCTACAAGATGACACAAAGTTGTTATCATCACGTGACGACTGGCTTCGATTTTAAATTTAGTTTTTTCTTTGCAAAATATTTTACGCAAACAACATTTAACTCTTCTATATTTTCTAGAAATATATGCACTACACTGATACAATTCATGTGGGCTGCCTCTGAAATATTACTCGCAATTTGTTCAAAATCATACGAGTCTATACGAGTATGTATGCCTATCATTTTGTAAACATGCATTCAGACGTTTCTGCATAATCAGCTAAGTTTGCCTTCATTTATTTTACTTTGCAATAATTGAGCTTTGGTACGTTTCATAGACTGCTATAAACACCTATAAGCTATTTTTCTTTCTTTACTACTGGCTTTTTTCTTCGTTTTTGCGAGTTCGTTTGTTTCAAATCATAAAGCCTTGTCATACACTGAACGCTTATAACTGTTTCATAATATTTACACTATTATAAACACTTCATACTGTTACACATTATTATAAATACCGTCACTTTACTTTATTGTTGTTGACTTTACCTATAGGTTTATTAAATGACGCTATGTCTACATGAGTTTGTTTGTTTACTGCGTAAAACTTTTCAAATAGATCAGGATTTATCAGGCTAACACATAATGCCTGTAAGAAAGCGTAGCTTAAATGCCATGCGTGAAAATGATAGAATAATGAAAATTTAAGCGAAGAGCACAAAAAACTACAGCAAATGGTTTGTTAGCATCAGCTAATTTATATCTTTTAGAATATTTCTCACACAAAAGACCATTAAAAATCCAAAGTTAATTCACAAAATATATAGAATTAGTTCATTTGGTATATTTAAATAAAACACGGTTTAATTATACTTGAAGGTTTAACAAACAATGTATATTACCATTTTATTGGATAGCAAAAAGAATAACACATATGACAGAATACACATGTCTCTTCCTGTCTGTAGTTACGTTAACCAAGTAGAATTTCATGTTTGTGAAAATCCTATTATACCGAACCGTTGAGTCACGTGACAGCTTACGTAACATAGGGTTCATGAAGACATACGTATGCTATACTAAAAACACAATTTTATGTTAGATTACCAAAAGTTAGGATTCATGGTTGAGGCGTTTTTGACGATTTATTACTAATACCTTGTTCTCTGTATTTCAATAAAGAAATACATTTTAACCTTTGTAAATAGGGTACATTTCATTTTAACTTAAAAATTTATATTTTATAAACACATGAATACGTAGTGTATATACATTAGACTCAACAGTTATATAGATACATAGTTTATATTCATAAGACTCAACAGTTATATAGATACATAGTCTATATTCATAAGACTCAACAGTTATATAGATACATAGTTCATATTCATAAGACTCAACAGTTATATAGATACATAGTTTATATTCATAAGACTCAACAGTTATATAGATACATAGTTTATATTCATGAGACTCAATAGTTATATAGATACATAGTTTATATTCATAAGACTCAACAGTTATATAGATACATAGTTTATATTCATGAGACTCAACAGTTATATAGATACATAGTTTATATTCATGAGACTCAACAGTTATATAGATACATAGTTTATATTCATGAGACTCAATAGTTATATACATACATAGTTTATATTCATAAGACTCAACAGTTATATAGATACATAGTTTATATTCATGAGACTCAACAGTTATATAGATACATATTTTATATTCATGAGACTCAATAGTTATATAGATACATAGTTTATATTGATAAGACTCAATAGTTATATAGATATATAGTTTATATTCATGAGACTCAACAGTTACACGATAGGGTCAGTGATAACACAGCCATAAGACTATGTGTGACATGTCCAGGTGGTTAAGGCGCTTGACTCACAATCTGAGGGTCACAGTTTCGAATCCCCGTCTCACTAAACATGCTCGCCCTTTCAACTGTAGGGTCAATCCCATCATACGTTGGAAAGAGAGTAGCCCAAGAGTTGGCGGTGAGATTGTTGATGACTAGCTGCCTTTTCTCTAGTCTTACACTGCTAAATTAGGGACGGCTAGCGCAGATAGCTCTTGTGTGGCTGTGCGCGAAATTAAAAACAAACAAACAAATAAATATGTAACCAGACAGTACAGAAGTTTACTGCAGAAGAAAAGCACGTGCAACGATGCAATTTATGAAGAGCCATCTAGCTTGTGTTTAGGTAAACAAAATGGAATGAAACGAGGTGGGATTCCACACGTGGAACAAGTAAAAAACACAAGTGCCACTCCCACTTTCTGGTAGACATAGTAGGTGCCCTAAGACTCTACTGGAAATAGAAAATCCTCGGTTATTCAGCGAGAAATCTGAGAGCTTATAACGCTAAACATTTAGATTTCGATACCCGTGGTAGTCAGAGCACAGACGGTTCATTGAGTAGCTTTGCGCTTAACAACAAAGAAACAAACATAAACCAAGAGAAATAATAATCTTTCTATAAAACAATTTAGAACTAATCTATGATTAAAATTAAAACATATATTCCATGGTATAAAAAGTACTGTTACTTTCTGTGTTACATTTACAGTGTAAACTGTGTACATGTTTATTTCTCAGTGTGTATTACACTCGTGTTTTCTCACTCATAATGTGTATACCCTAAACTCAAACTATCTACTACACGAACGTAGATACTTCTAAAAACTAGGGCACTCAACTCACGAGTCAATGTATTCCAATCATTACAAGTTTTTGATGACTTTACATCCTCCTAGTTACAAACCCCGATAAATTATCTGTACTAATTACAAGGTTAATTACGACACTGATCTACGAACGTAGCTCATGGAACAATACATAATCATAAACTATTTATCCCGGAGGCTCATTCGTCTTCTTATCTCATATCGGATAAATATTATACTTACGGGAGCGCTTGTGAAAAACATATTACCAAAGTTAAAATGGTTCCTTGATTTTGTGTTTAAGGGCATTTTAAAGTCACTAGATGGCGCATCGAAATGAGAGAGATTTATAGTTAATTAAAAGAGGGTTGATACGTAATCAACCAGTGGAAAACAAAAAATAGCCATCCATAAAGCCAACAAAAATTGAAAAAAACGAAAAGATAGATTAAGAGAGAAAAATAAGATAGATAGAAGGACACAGATAGTAATTTTCTAAATTAATTTGTCTCTCTACATGTAGAGACGACACGGTTCATCCGACTGGAAAGTGTTTTTAAAAGTTTTCCGTTCTCTGAATAGTTGGTTACGAAGCTCAGCTCACTGGAGTGCTATACAGATTGGTGTTTCAGAGTCATGTCGTTTCCACCATCCGCTCGATTTCAATACGACACGTAATGGCAGCTCAGTACAAAAATGTTCCCTTAAGTAGGCTGTAATCTAAGTTCAATTTTCTCTGGTATTCCTAATAGAATATATTTGTTCCATCTCAGTAAGTACCACCATAAAAATCAATACGGCGAAAGGGACCAATGACAAAGTGCCGAAGGTAGAGGTCTCTGTTCCTATCGGCGCCAGGACACTGTCGCCTCGCGCATGGAAACATCATGGGACACTGTTTCCTCGCGCATGGAGACATCATGCTAGGCACCTTCCATCTTCAGAGATACTTGTAAAACGTCAGAAAGCAAGGTGTGACTCGAAAGGCGTTAGGAGTGAGTAATCTAAACACACGTCGATTATCCTGCACAGAAATAGAGATAAATTTACAGACCGTCAGACTGACTAACAATCTTGGGTCGGATTCGTTGGAATACTTTTATTTAAACAATAAGACAGATATGTAATCCAAAACTAAATCTTGTTTCATTAATTGTTATCAATCATAAAGCTGACCAATCAGCAATCGGCACCGTGTCCACAACGGGTATCGAAACCCAGATTTTAGCGTTAAGTTTTCAAAACTTAACATTCAGATTATAATCGGAACACTTCAGGATTTCCTTCAAACATTTCTAAACAGAATGCTAATTAATGTAACATAGAAGTGCAGAAAAACGCAAAAAGACGTGGAAGTTGAGAAAGAAAAGGTGGAAATAGAGAACAAAAAACACCAGAACAGAGAAATATTACCCATAATCCTTTCAACGACACAAACAACACGAAACTGGAGAAAGACTTTTATCATTCTACTAACAAGACATTACTTATCAACCAATGTGACTTTATTGGTGTAACTATATTAATTCCAGCTATGTGACTTTATTGGTGTAACTATACTAATTCCAGCTATGTGACTTTTTCATTCTAGTCTCTCATATAACATAATTTTATTGTTAAATACTAAAGAGAATCTTTTGTTTTGTGACTAACTAATATCTACCAAAGGTTACGTTTAGTGACATTACATCTGGCCCGGTATGGCTATGATTAACTAATATCTATCAAAGGTTACGTTTAGTGACATTACATCTGGCCTGGTATGGCTATGATTAACTAATATCTACCAAAGGTTACGTTTAGTGACATTACATCTGGCCCGGTATGGCTATGATTAACTAATATCTACCAAAGGTTACGTTTAGTGACATTACATCTGGCCCGGTATGGCTATGATTAACTAATATCTACCAAAGGTTACGTTTAGTGACATTACATCTGGCCCGGTATGGCTATGATTAACTAATATCTACCAAAGGTTACGTTTAGTGACATTACATCTGGCCCGGTATGGCTATGATTAACTAATATCTACCAAAGGTTACGTTTAGTGACATTACATCTGGCCCGGTATGGCTATGATTAACTAATATCTACCAAAGGTTACGTTTAGTGACATTACATCTGGCCCGGTATGGCTATGATTAACTAATATCTACCAAAGGTTACGTTTAGTGACATTACATCTGGCCTGGTATGGCTATGATTAACTAATATCTACCAAAGGTTACGTTTAGTGACATTACATCTGGCCCGGTATGGCTATGATTAACTAATATCTACCAAAGGTTACGTTTAGTGACATTACATCTGGCCCGGTATGGCTATGATTAACTAATATCTACCAAAGGTTGCGTTTTGTGACATTACATCTGGCCCGGTAAGGCCAGGTGGTTAAAGCCCTCGACTCGTAGTCTGAGGGTCGTGGGTTCGAATCACTGTTAAACCAAGCATGCTCGCTCTTTCAGCCGTGGGGGCGTTATAATGTCGGGCAATCCCACTATTCGTTAGTAAAAGAGTAGCCCAAAAGTGGCTGTGGGTGGTGATGACTAGCTTCCTTCTTTCTAGTGTTACAATGATAAATTAGGGACGGTTAGGGCAGATAGCTCTCGAGTAGCTTTGCGCGTAATTCAAGAAACAAGCATTACATCTAACCCATAATGCGGTTGGTAACTGTTGACTCACGACGATCATATGGAAATCATTTGTTCTTCTTATCCAAGTAATTGTAGTTTATTATTAGAAGATATGGTTTGTGTTAACAGAATTAAACTGATATTTGTAGAAAATTATCGAGTAGACATAATAGTTTGATAAGAATGTACATTCTGGTCTTTGATATAAACATATACATAAGAAAGAATTAATATACATATATAACCAGGCCAGTAATATTGACTAACTATTTATAGTATGTTTCAAAGCACAGTTCACACACTTTATTTGAATGAGCGCTACTCTATAGGGAACTTCGAACAAAAACATATTGGTTAAGCCAAGTTAATGAATTTATCTAATAGATATTTACTGCAGTAACACAAATAAAACATACTTGTTAAGTCACGATTTGTGGTTAACCGACTGTAGTTTTGGTCATATTTGTTATTATAAATCAGTTCTAGTGAGACCGAAATAGTGGGTAAAATAACCGCTCTTATTGAGATCAGAATTATGACTGTGAGAGAGTCGAGCTGGTTACGGAATCGGCCGCAACATAAACAAATATATGAGGGACTGAAAACAGGCAGTTTTGGCCCCAATACCTTTTAGATTTTTAAAGTACGTTAGTTACAGGCCTTATAAACAACTTATCTGATTACGTTCATCTATTAGTATTTGATAAATTCGAACGTATATATGCACCTATGTGCTACTGTTATCGATTCACTTTCGTCCTAACACATACGTACAACTGGTGGTTACGCACATAATTTCATTGATTTATTAAGTTTCAAGGTAGGGTGTGTTATCAGTGCGTGTTATGACAAGTGTTCTTTTAGCCTGTCTGATCACGTAGATGCCACCGAAGGACCTCTTTAACAGCGAGGAAGTATACAAAGTCGCACACTTAACACACGTGCTGCTTATAGTAGGTCTATTACTATTTATCCCAATGAAACACCAAGTACAAAACTCTTGAGTGTTCTTTAGTTAAATATTTGCTCTTAGAATGATCAAGATAATCGATTACGACAAATGTTTGGTTTATTTTGGTCTGTCATTGATTTATACCTACATTATAATTTGAAATCAAATGATAAAGCGAATACAAACAATAGGCCCGACATGGACAGGTGATTAAGGCACTCGACTCGTAATCCGAGGGTCGCGGGTTCGAATCCCTGTCACACCAAACATGCTCGCCCTTCCAACCGTGAGGGCGTTATAATGTGACGGTTAATCCCACTATTCGTTGGTAAAAGAGAAGCCCAAGAGTAGGCGCTGGGTGGTGATGACTAGCTGCCTTCCCTCTAGTCTTACACTGCTAAATTAGGGACGGTTAGCGCAGATAGCCCTCGAGTAGCTTTTTGCGAAATTCTAAAGAAAACAGATAGAGTACAAACATTTTTTTTTCTAAAACTATTAACTCCTCCCTATTGGTTTGTTTGTGTATTTGTTTAGAATTAAAGACAATGATACACAACGGGCTATCTGTGCTCTGCTCACCATGGATATCAAATCCCAGTTTCTAGCGGTGCGAGTCCGCAGACATGCCACTGAAGGGGGTCTCCTCATTGGCTCAGCGGTAAGTCTGAAAGCTTATAACGTTAACAATCGAGCTTTAATACCTATGGCGGACACACCACGGACGCGCCTTTAGTGCCCAACCACAAACAAAGAAACTAGAAGTGTCCGTGTCTTTTTAGATACACCCTTTAATTTAGAATCGGAAAATTAAGTGAAAATAAGCGCTTCGTATTTTGGAAAGTTTGTTTATGTTACATCCCATAATTATAATAAGAAAATTAAGCGAGCATAAATATTTACTTTTCGATTCTTTTTACTTTCTCAAGACAAACATTTTTTACTTTTTACTTTCTCAAGACAAACATTTTTTACTTTTTTACTTTCTCAAGACAAACATTTTTTACTTTTTACTTTCTCAAGACAAACATTTTTTACTTTTTTATTTTCTCAAGACAAACATTTTTTTACTTTTACTTTCTCAAGACAAACATTTTTTATTTTGTCAAAGTTTTCTTACTTTTGTTTGTGATCTATACTAGCAGTTGAATAATAATACGAGAGCGACAAACCTTTCCTTTTTCGTGGAAGTTCCGAATTTTTTAGGCCTAGACTTAGATAATAATAAAGTAATTATGTGATCTGGACTAAAAATGTTTTGGAAACATTTATTTTTTATAGCACTGAAAATTATTTTTCTAAAATTAATCATTACCAAATCTTGAAATAAATACGAAAGAAGGAGCAACAAATACATTAATTAAAATAAAATAACATGTAACATTTTTGCGAGTACTGAAAAAACAAACAAATATCATATTCAATGTGTAAGTGTAACCGATCCAGTGGACAGATATCTTGTTCAATGTGTAAGTGTAACCGATCCAGTGGACAGATATCTTGTTCAATGTGTAAGTGTAACCGATCCAGTGAACAGATATCATATACAATGTGTAAGTGTAACCGATCCAGTGGACAGATATCTTGTTCAATGTGTAAGTGTAACCGATCCAGTGGACAGATATCTTGTTCAATGTGTAAGTGTAACCGATCCAGTTGACAGATATCTTATCCAATGTGTAAGTGCAACCGATCCAATGGACAGATATCTTATTCAATGTGTAAGTGTAACCGATCCAGTTGACAGATATCTTGTTCAATGTGTAAGTGTAACCGATCCAGTGGACAGATATCTTATTGAATGTGCAAGTGTAACCGATCCAATGGACAGATATCTTGTTCAATGTGTAAGTGTAACCGATCCAATGGACAGATATCTGATTCAATGTGTAAGTGTAACCGATCCAATAGACAGATATCTTGTTCAATGTGTAAGTGTAACAGATCTAATGGACAGATATCTTGTTCAATGTGTAAGTGTAACCGATCCAGTGGACAGATATCTTGTTCAATGTGTAAGTGTAACCGATCCAATGGACAGATATCTTGTTCAATGTGTAAGTGTAACCGATCCAGTGGACAGATATCTTGTTCAATGTGTAAGTGTAACCGATCCAGTTGACAGATATCTTATCCAATGTGTAAGTGCAACCGATCCAATGGACAGATATCTTATTCAATGTGTAAGTGTAACCGATCCAGTTGACAGATATCTTGTTCAATGTGTAAGTGTAACCGATCCAGTGGACAGATATCTTGTTCAATGTGTAAGTGTAACCGATCCAGTGAACAGATATCTTATTCAATGTGCAAGTGTAACCGATCCAATGGACAGATATCTTGTTCAATGTGTAAGTGTAACCGATCCAATGGACAGATATCTGATTCAATGTGTAAGTGTAACCGATCCAATAGACAGATATCTTGTTCAATGTGTAAGTGTAACAGATCTAATGGACAGATATCTTGTTCAATGTGTAAGTGTAACCGATCCAGTGGACAGATATCTTGTTCAATGTGTAAGTGTAACCGATCCAATGGACAGATATCTTGTTCAATGTGTAAGTGTAACCGATCCAATGGACAGATATCTTGTTCAATGTGTTTGTGTAACCGATCCAATGGACAGATATCTTATTTAATGTGTAAGTGTAACCGATCCAGTGGACAGATATCTTGTTCAATGTGTAAGTGTAACCGATCCAATGGACATATATCTTATTCAATGTGTAAGTGTAACCGATCCAATGGACAGATATCTTATTCAATGTGTAAGTGTAACCGATCCAATGGACAGATATCTTGTTCAATGTGTAAGTGTAACCGATCCAATGGACAGATATCTTATTCAATGTGTAAGTGTAACCGATCCCATGGACAGATATCTTGTTCAAGGTGTAAGTGTAACAGATCTAATGTTTAGTTTTATTTTGTTTTTACGCATAAAAATGTGTAATAAGTGTACGTAACAAAACTTTGCACGCTCGTCTGATTAAACATTCGCCGCCATCAACATAATATTAAAAATATCAATAAATGATTTTTAAAATAAAAAACAGAGGGCGTGGCTACTCCGTCATTCCTGTAAAGTGAAGAAAAGTCTGCACTGTTTTAACATGGTTCAGTCTTTGGTAATTTTAATCCAGTTAGTAAATTACGAGTTTAAACACAAACAGAAAATAATCAGAATTGTAGCGGAGAAGAAGTGAACTTTCAGTTTTATGTTTTATGAAAAGCTATCTCTCGTTTGTCTCCCCACAAGCTAAAGTTTAGTTTCTGTACTCTTCATGGAAAGTGCATTACGTAGTTTCATCCTTACGAACACACACTTTAGTAGTTTTTATGTTTCGCATGTAAGTGGTTAAAAGATATCAAGAGTTGGTGGTGGGTGCTGTTAGGTATTTACCTTCAGATAATAATTCAGAACGACTGACATATGAAGGGCTCGGCATGCCCAGATGACTCGTAATCTGAGGGTCGCGGGCTCAAATCACTGTCACATCAAATATGTTCGCCTTTTCATCCATAGGATTTATATGTATCGGTCAATCCTGTTATTCATTGGTAAAGAGTAGCCCAAGAGTTGGTAGTGGGTGGTGATGACTAGTTGCCTTCTCTCTAGTCTTACACTACTAAATTAGGGACGGCTAACACAGATAACCCTCCTGTAGCTTTGAGCGAAAATAAAAGGAAGCTTCATTTTTTGCTGTGTCTGTTTTTATTCAGTAATCAGGGAGTCACCATGGAAGCGCTTTACCAAAGAAACGCTCGGGTTCTGCTGTCTGTCCCAGAAACGCACTGACTCGATAAATTAAAGAACGGTTATACAGAACCGGAACTGGAGAGTATTGAGGTACAGTAGGTATTTCTGACCAACTGTACCACCTGATTGGCTTTTTGTTTTATTATCACGTTAATATGTAACAAGAAGTAGCGAGATTTGATAGCAGAGAGGAAAGTAATGAGACACACCATTTTTTGTATTGTTCAAAGCTATATGTGTTCTGTACAACACGGAGAATCGAACTCTGGATATTCACCTTATAAGTCTGTAAAAATGGAAGAAGGATGTTATATATCTTCACTTCCTGACTTTATGTAGGTAAAAAGAAATACAGAATTACAGAAAATGTTTTCATATTATAATCAATACGTTTCAAATCACAATCTGTGTGTAAAAGTATAAGAAAACATGAAATCTTACTTGTTACAAGTAAGTTAAAGGTAAACTATTAAAAGCAAATCAACCTGACTTTATTTGTCTGGACCATGACACGTAGTGAGTGAGCTGGTAGCTAGGGGCGCGACTCGCAGTCCCTCTCTTGGTCATGACAGCTGTGTAATACGACTGTCAATCCCACTACATTTTGATAAGGGTATCTCAGGTGGGTGAGGTTGGCTAGATGCCTTCCATTGAAAATTAGGGACAGTTAGCGCAGATAGCCCTCGTGTAGCTTTGCGCAAAATTCATCAAAACAAAACAAACAATCAATTGCTTCTAATTGCATCCCTAACTTACAGTTCCACACATAAATATGGTCCGGCATGGCTAGATTCATTGAAGAGAGAAGGCACTCTATTGACCAGATTTGTTGTTTGCTTGTTGTTAACCAGAAGGTTATATGGTTATATGACAGGCTACCTGTGCTTTATCCATCACAGGCATCGAGAGTTATTAACATACAGGGTTACCATTGATCCACCAGTGGCTCTGTTGTTGTTAAGCAGAAAGCTACGCAAAGAGTTACTTGAGGTCTGCCCAACGCGGATATCGAAACCCGATTTTTAAATTATTAGCCCTCGTTTTTTAGCGTTCTATGTTCTGAGTGAGACTCATTGAGACTTATGTAACGACACTGTACGATGAGTGATACTCATTGAAGCTTATGTAACGGTACTGTAGTCTTGTCTCTCGTCAGGTGACGTCTCTTTCAAAGTTTGAAACTCTATTGCTTCTCGGTAGATGGCGCTTCTTCCAAAATTGAAACAACTGTCTCTCATTAGATGGTGCTTCTTGTGATATGATTTCTATTTGTTTAGGTTTTTTTTTTTTTTTTTCGTAATGCATTTGTTAGAAATATCCAGCGGTTTCCTATAATCCATATAGAATCCTAATTTTGAAATTATTCTTTACTACAACGACGGAACCACTGAGTGTGCCAAGAAATATTTATGATGAAAAGTATTATTGGTCGAAACAGGCACTTTAGCAAACACAGAACTCAATAGCTGCTTCTTAAATCGAGAAACTTCGTTGTTGTGGTAACGTTCGTTTGCTCTCCATATGTTCTATTATAAACTTTGTAAATTAAACAACATTTCAACCGGAAGTGGATGGGGAAAAGCCACCTGAGTGCGTGCGGTTGGCTTTGATTTTAAAACTCAAAGAATAACAACAATAAGGAGGGAAAATAACAAAAGGAAAGAGGGGGCGCTCTAATTCAACGTGTTTTACTTTACTCGCTTATTTCTCTCACGTGAAACACTCAGAGAGTCTTGGTGAATACTAAAGGAAAAACTCGTCCCAGTTTTATGAGATGCCATCTGTTCTCTTAGGTATAAGTTATGGGTGAGTTTAAAATCACATAGAAAGCATCTTAAACACGCAGGCACCTTTATAAAAAGCAAAAGAAGCCAATACTGTAATTTTCCTAAAAGGTATGTCCCAATAAAGACATAGTCTCTGACGTCCAACTGTCTACACAAGCTGGTCTTGGTTTTAATTGGACATTAAAATGATATATTTATAGCTAATGAAAATATAATTAGAAAACTAGTGTAGGTTTGTATAAAACGATAGTCAACATTTCGGTTGAGTCGAAAGCTCTATCATCAATCAATTTATAAATTATAATTATAGAAGCTGTTGAAACAGAAGTATTTGTGATATTCAAGTTACAAAATGAAAAACAAAAACTTTGAACTGTGTATCAAACAAAAGAACGAACAAACTCACAGACGACATTATATTAGTTTTAAAAATGTATGAATTCCCACTTCTGTTTCTTTGTGTTTTTTATTTCGCGCAAAGCTACACGAGGGCTATCTTCGCTAGCCGTCCCTAATTTAGCAGTGTAAGACTAGAGGGAAGGCAGCTAGTCATCACCACCTATCGCCAACTTTTGGGCTACTCTTTTACCAACGAATAGTGGGATTGACTGTGACATTATAACGTCCCCACGGCTGAAACGGCAAGCATGTTTGGTGTGACAGGACCCGTGACTCTTGGATTACGATTCGAGTGCTTTAACCACCTGGCCATGCCAGGTCCCATCTGTTTTTAACAGTTTTACTTGTCACGAGCCACTGACTTGCGAGAAAGAATAAATAGTTGCTTATAGATGTGTTTATAGATAGTTTAAACTATCTCTTCAATAGTTCATCAAACGTCACAACACTATACAGTGTTTCCATTTACAACAGTATCTATGTAATGACTGAGTCACAAGTTCTGATGTCTGTCAATATGATAGCAAAAAAATCTGAATTTCTTGTTCGTCTTTCTGTTTCTTTTTTATTACATGATAAATCTGAAAACGAAACATTAGTGTCAACCAATTTCACTGATGTAAAGTTTTAAATGGAGTATCTGCTTTTATAAATATTATTAATAATAACTAGAGGTAATTTAAAAATCATAATTCTAGTGTAAACGATTTTATCATTACCCCTTGAAGTTAGCTTTCTTACAGAAAACTGGTATTCGTTTAACATGTTTAAGTACAGGGTGAGACAGGAATTACCAGTCAATGATAGATAAACAATAACTATTACAGTTGGAACCACATTTAGAACTTGGTTGTAAATACAACCTTCGTATGTCTATTGAAACAGTAAGCTTTAAAAAAAAGTACAGAAAACCTTTTTAAAAACAGTTAGTATTTGTAGGGATGGCTAATAACAATCGTTTAAAAACAATGTAAATAAGACAGTAGGGGTGACATCTGTATCATCCATACATAACAGCACAGGCAAGAATTGACATATAGCAATATATATAACTGTTGAATAACAATTCAGTTTACTTTATCCTACTTTTTCCTGTTAACATTCTACTACACTGGGTGGCTGTACTGTTATGTTGGGTTGATACAAATGTCATCTTTACTGTCTTGTTTTTGAAGGAATTATATTAGCTATTCCTACTGTATTGTTTCTGAAGGACTGATATTAGCCATCCCTTCTATCTTGGTTTTGAAGGACTGATATTAGCCATCCCTACTGCCTTGTTTTTGAAGGACTAATATTAGCCATCCCTAGATTTACTTATTTTTTGTAAAGTTTTTCTTTACTTGTATCTATGGGTCATCTGTTGTAACACGCACACTTTTCCAGAAACCAATCAGGTGAAAGAAAGAAAGTGTAACTACTTTTAAATGTATCGTGTTCTGTCGTAATACTGTGACGTCAACAGACTTTTGATTAACCATCACTGAATTAGTGTGTGAAACGTCTAGTGAGTCTCTTGGTAGCAGGTGTTACAGAGACACGTGAATTTATTTACATAGAAACGTACATTTGTCTTGATTTCAGCTTTTCTAAAATTACATAGTACATGCAGATTGTTAACGAGGCCTAAAAAAAACAACAACAACTAAGTCACGTGACTTGAGCAGATGGTCAATTTCAGAGTAACACCTGGTTTTTGTTCAAACACCAGATGGCAACCCACGTGTATACATGCTTTTGAACGCACAAAATGTATTCAAAGAAACTGAATTGGAAATATGAGATAAGTTTAGTATTATGTTTAATGCGCACGCGTGGTGACGATATAAAATTTATTAAATCAACAAGTTTCCTCCATTACTGGACTTTGGTACGAACCGGCTCAGCCTGAAATCTTTCTTGTTGCTTTCGTTGACCAAGTTTGTGACATTAAGTTCCTTTGTGGTCTTTACCAATCTTCACACAACATGTTTCAATTACTTTCTTCAATACAAAGGCTTGCGATGGTTTTGGCCACTGGTCACTCTTAAACTACGATAATTTTGCCGACAATTAAATTTCTTTCTGATCATTAGTCAGTCATAGAATATGACTTCTAACTTGACTCTGGTGACTAAAGATATTCATTTTTTAACATAACCTTAGACTACGTTTTTTAAAGCTCATATTACTGACAAACCTTAATTTAGTTGAATCTGGTTAGCCAAAGACCACCTATTAAAAATGAAAGTTTAGTTCGGTTTAGGCGCACATAGTCAGAGTATGGATCGGATAAAAGATGCGGAATCAATAGTGTATTTTTCTGATTTATTGATTTATTTGTTTGTTTGGAATTAACCACAAAGCTACACAACGAACTATATGTGCTGTGCCCATCATGGATATTGAAACCCGGTTTCTAGCGTTGTAAGTCTGTAAACATACCGCTATACCACTGGGAGGGATTATTGATCGATAAGTTCAATAGTCTTATTGTTAAACGCGTCTCTATTCTTTGGTTAGAGTGTTTTATATCTGTGTAGAATGTAAGAAAACAGCGACAAGATGGAAACATCGAGACATATTGAATTTTCACTTACCAGCAAACACGTATTTCATTTCTTAAAGTCTTTATTGTTTTCTAAGAAAGCGAACTTTAAAGGCACATTTAACATTTTCGAAGTAAACAATAAAATATAATAATTATTATTTACTGTAATTTTAGTGATATCTATATCAAGGGATATATTTTTTACGATAATAACTATTACCATTAAATGATGTAATATTGTACTCTGACGTTACTGTCTTGATATGTAAGAATTATGAATTTTAAGTGAAATTTTGAAATTGTGTCAATAATAAGTTAATCTAACATGTTATAGTTACATTTGTAATTATCTAAGAGCAGAAACTAATTATTTGTGATATATTATACCTGATTTAATGATTAAAGAAAAGTGGTTAGTATAGGATTTGAGGTGATAAAATTCTAGGTTTGAACCCTGCAGTGGGCACTCGCGAAGAAAAGTTATATGATATAGATTTCTCATAACAAACTGATACGATAACATAGTATGTATATTAATTATGTAGCACAACCAATAACACCTATCAATTTCCATGACGTAATGACGTCTCTCTAGCAACGATACTTTGTGATGATTTACCGATACCGCAATGTTCACCGACTCGTTTTGTCACTTTTTTTTTTATTAATGGGTTCAAACAAAAGCATTCTTTTTATTCTAGCACTTGATAATTTATCGTAATTCACGATAACATGATAAATTCGGGTGTATAATGAAAAAAATTACGGAAAATAAATACATTTTTAAAGATGGAGTTATCTCAGACAAAAGACAAGAAAGTTCATTGTTTTTTTGGAATTAAGCACAAAGACATACAATGAGCTATGTGTGCTCTGCCCACCAAGGGTATCTGTGCTCTGCCCACTAAGGCTATCTGTGCTTTGCCCACCAAGGCTATCTTTGCTCTGTCCACCAAGGCTATATGTGCTCTGCCCACTAAGGCTATCTGTGCTCTGCCCACCAAGGCTATATGTGCTCTGCCCACTAAGGCTATCTGTGCTTTGCCCACCAATGTGGCTGTCTGGGCTCTGCCCACCAAGGATTATTTGTGCTCTGCCCACCAAATCTGTCTGTGCTCTGCCCACCGAGGCTATCTGTGCTCTACCCACCAAATCTATCTGTGCTTTGCCCACCAAGGGTGTCTGTGCTCTGCCCACCAAAGCTATATGTGCTCTGCTTACTAAGGCTATCTGTGCTTTGCCCACCAAGGGTGTCTGTGCTCTGCCCACCAAATCTGTCTGTGCTTTGCCCACCAAGGCTATCTTTGCTCTGTCCACCAAGGCTATATGTGCTCTGCCCACCAAGGCTATATGTGCTCTGCTTACTAAGGCTATCTGTGCTTTGTCCACCAAGGGTGTCTGGGCTCTGCCCACCAAGATTATTTGTGCTCTGCCCACCGAGGCTATCTGTGCTCTGCCCACCGAGGCTATCTGTGCTTTGCCCACAAGGGTGTCTGTGCTCTGCCCACCAAGATTATTTGTGCTCTGCCCACCGAGGCTATCTGTGCTCTACCCACCAAATCTATCTGTGCTTTGCCCACCAAGGGTGTCTGTGCTCTGCTCACCAAGGCTATATGTGCTCTGCCCACTAAGGCTATCTGTGCTTTGCCCACCAAGGGTGTCTGTGCTCTGCCCACCAAATCTGTCTGTGCTTTGCCCACCAAGGCTATCTTTGCTCTGTCCACCAAGGCTATATGTGCTCTGCCCACTAAGGCTAGCTGTGCTCTGCCCACCAAGGCTATATGTGCTCTGCTTACTAAGGCTATCTGTGCTTTGTCCACCAAGGGTGTCTGGGCTCTGCCCACCAAGATTATTTGTGCTCTGCCCACCGAGGCTATCTGTGCTCTACCCACCGAGGCTATCTGTGCTTTGCCCACCAAGGGTGTCTGTGCTCTGCCCACCAAGATTATTTGTGCTCTGCCCACCGAGGCTATCTGTGCTCTACCCACCAAATCTATCTGTGCTTTGCCCACCAAGGGTGTCTGTGCTCTGCCCACCAAGGCTATATGTGCTCTGCCCACTAAGGCTATCTGTGCTTTGTCCACCAAGGGTATCTGTGCTCTGCCCACCAATGTGCTCTGCCCAATAAGGCTATCTGTGCTCTGCCCACCAATCTGTGCTGCCCACCAATTCTGTGCTCTGCCCACCAAGGCTATCAAAACATATTGCAAAAGGAATTTGAAAAAAAATGATTTACGAATTTATATTTAGGAGAATAACGTTTTATACCTTCTAGCTACGACACGTGGTTACCAGCTGTGTACAGGTATCAACCACGTGGTTTATACCCTCATATTTATATATTCACAATGTATTGATTTGTGAGAAAAACTAGTTGAATTTCTCTGTATTTTTTATTTTCATGTCATTTGAATTTACAGATGTATTGTTTAAAATAACTGTTTATATATACACGCGCGGGGGGTGCGCAACATACCATAATAATCAATCCTGATTTGTTTTAGTTTCTATCTGCACGTGAGGACAGTACCATCGCTTGGTGTTTGACTGATGATAATGTCCTCGAGCGCAGAAACTACCAACAATCCCAAAAGGATTTATCTAATAAAACCACCAAAAATCAGAACGATTAGTTTGTTCCACGAGTTGAAATGACTCCACATAAGTTTCATTTTTTGTTTGTTGTTGAGCACAAAACCTATACAATGACCTATATCTGTGCTATGCCCCCCTCGCGGGCATCAAAACCCAATTTTTAGTGTTATAAGCCTTCAACCTGAACCACCGTGGAGGCGTATGTTAAATAAAGAAAAATATGTTAGGTAAAAAACAACAACAACTGCTATACACAGAAATTCGTGTGTTATTAATTAGAAACCATAATTTATCACAAAAGATAAAAACTCTCTGTAGGTAATGGAGTTTTGTTAAAATAACACCAGGTGCGCTTATTACTAAAGGACAGCGTTTTTCTTAATGAATCTATTGGAGTACGCATGCTCCATACTGACTTGTCATCTGATGCAATTATTCAACCAGATTCACGGAAACATTCCGTTAGTAAAGGATCAGAAAATGTAATTTTTTTATCCCGGCTATTGTTAACGCCAGCTAACGAAACAATACATTCTAATATTTATATAAATAAGAATTACAGACAAGTATATTTAATTAACTACACTTATTACCGCCTTGTTTTTATTTAGTTTCACTCTACTTAAGCAGGTTCGACTATTCGCAAGTTAATATTAATTAATTAATAAACAAAGAATTATCAATTAGTAATTTATGGAACTTGTACCAAATATCTAGTGTTTTACAACTCGCACGAGCCAATGGAAAACTAATCTCTTTGATATCTTCTTTTTAACTGCGAAAGTACATCTAATTATAACAACCACGTATATGAGAAAAAATAGTCCAATTAAGCTTGAAAATATAAGTTTTGAAGTCCTAAATATTTCCATCATTTGAAATAAATCCGCAAAAAACGATTTGTAAGTTGAGTGAGCGTGTGTGCGTGCTATAGTTTACTGTAGGCTGGTAACAGTATTCAAATTATGTGGTCACTTACTGGTCTTTATTTGATTATTTGAAATGCATGTTGTAGCCTATTTGTACTCAACCAATGTTCCAAACCTGTATAGTAACAGCTTTGTATCACATATACCTTGTTGTTAAATACAACCCTGGTATTATAGCCAACCAATGTTTCACACCTGTGGACAAACAGCCTCACGTTACATATACCCTCTTGTAAACACCATTGTCTAACAGTTGTGTTTGCTTGTACAAAGATACTTAATGGATTATCAGTGCTATGCCCATCACGATATTGAAACCCGGTGTTTAGCGTGTTACGTCCATATACACGTCATTGTGCTACTGGGGAAGCGTGCAACAAGTGCTCTCAGAACAAAGTAAAATAACTGAAGACTTTGAATTATTCCTATAATAAACCAATCGTATCACTTGACAAAGTTAATCTTTTTCTATTTTCAAGAAAATTTAGTTTACTTAAAGTAGATTACATTATAAATTAATTATCCAGTCTCTTACAGTATCGAATGAATGAAATCTTTTGATAAAACTTTGCATCTCTAAGTTGCTTAAAACCTACTTGTGTTTCCTAATAGTGTAGTGGCTGAGAGGGAGGGCTATGTAGTAACTATCTACCAATACGGACAGTAACTAACCACCAGTACAGACTGTAATTAGCCACTAGGAGGGACGGTATCTAGCGACCAGAATGGACGGTAACTAACCATTACGACAGATAGTAACTTAGACCTGTGGTCGTTTTAAATACCATTTATTTTGTTAAAACTCTGCAAACCAAGTTAGAGAATAACATACCGTGTCGATATTTAGTTACTCAATCGTCAATTAATAAAATACCAATAATTGTAATTAAATGAAATTGAACGTGTTCCCTTATATATATTCAAGTAGAGCTAGGTGGAAATTAAGCATGTATTCATAACCTATACCACCTAGCATCATTGGTAAATAGTATTTAATGACAAAGACATACGCGTGGACGAGGAGTGGAATACATAAACCAGAGGGCGCACTAAGTGGGTGGAGAAAGAGATTTATCGAAAGATGGGCGGCATTAGGTGTGGATAAAAATTCGTGGCTTACACTCAACGCTGGTGCAGTCTTCTCCTGTCGTTCCTACAGTTATTAAGTGATCAAGACAAGACAACATAATCATCCTTATTGTTCAGTGTTTTCACCTTAGCTAGTTAATCTACTGGATTACCGAAAGTAATAACGTGAGGAAAAGATAAAAGTCAGAACTGCAAGACGTGTTTGGTTACTGTTTTCTCAGCACAAACTGTAATAAAGGTAACAAATTTTGTTTGTTAATTAAAAAACTATTTGTTTTGGATATTTATCTCAAAGGAATTTTTATGAACAGTATATTAACGTTGTCATCAAACTTGTCGCAAATTACAAGAGGTCAAGGTGCCAATACAACGTACGGACACGAACAAGTACATTGTGAGATGTCAGAACCACAATATCAGAATGAACTTATGATGAAATAGAAATATAAGAACAGTTGATATCACCAGTATCAGTAGAACAGGATGTACAGTTGATATCACCAGTATCAGTAGAACTGGAGTAGAACAGGATGTACAGTTGATATCACCAGTAGAACAGGATGTCAGTAGAACAGGATGTACAGTTGATATCACCAGTATCAGTATAACAGGATGTACAGTTGATATCACCAGTGTCAGTAGAACAGGATGTACAGTTCAGTGATGTCGAGAAACCCACTTGTTGAGAAATTTATATGTAAAAACGGCTCGTTTGGGTTGAGAAAATATTTTACATAGAAGAGCGAACAACGTTTCGACCTTCTTCGGTCATCGTCAGGTTAAGAAAGAAAGAGGTAACAGACCGGAAGCTGACCACATGTTTGAAAGGGGTTGTGTAACTGAGTGTCGGAATGTAGAGGGCGGTGTTAATGTTTGAATATATAATTTTATTTATTTTATTATATTAATATACGTATAAAGGCGTTCCTTTATATTGGTTTATTTTGGGTTTAAGTTGTTGTATAAGTAAGGCTTCTTTAATTTTGCGTTTGTTTCTTTATTTAGTATTTGAGTGTTTTCTATGGTTATGTTGTGTTTATTTGACTTGCAGTGTTCGAAAACGTGTGAAGGTGACTTTTTATGTTCTTTGAATCTGGTTTCCATTTCTCTAATTGTTTCTCCAATATAGAAGTCGTGGCAGTTATCACATTGTATTTGGTAAATAATGTTGGTGTGGTGTTTGTCAGTGTAGTTTTTACATAGTATAGACCTAAGTTTTGTGCCTGGTTTTTTGAATAAATTTGGTATTAACTGGAATGTCATATTTTGTAACTAGTTTTTGCCAAATGTTGGTTATTTGTTTGCTGATGTCAGGAATATATGGTATGCAGCGGTATATGGTTTCGTGATTTTTTGATTCGTGAGATATATTTACTTTAGTTGGTTGATTTTGCTTTCTCTCTAGGTGTGTGTGTATAATGTTTTCTACGGTTTGTGGAGGAAACTTATTGATGTTGATGAAGTATTGTTTTATTTTGTCTAATCCATCGCTAATTTTATCTGGTGAGCATAATATGGCTGTGTTTATTTGGTTTCTTAGTATGTTGAGTTTTTTGTTTTGTTTCATGTGCTGAGTCCCAAGGAATGTATAGTCCAGTATGGGTGATTTTTCGGTGGATTTCTGTTTTGAATTGTGTGTCAGTTCTTGTAATTTTGAGGTTAAGAAATGATATTTGATTGCTTTCTTCCTGTTCATATGTGAAGTTAATGTTGGGATTTATAGAGTTAATGTGATTGAAAAAATTAAGTGTGTGTTCTGCAGATTTGAATCCCACAACCGTGTCATCTACATATCTGTACCAGTATAGTGGTGGATGTAAAGCTGTGTTAATTGCTTGTGTTTCAACTTGTGTCATAAAATATTGGCTAGAACTGGTGATACTGGGTTGCCCATGCTTAGGCCGTTTGTTTGTATATAGTTTTGGTTGTTGAACATGAAGTTTGTCTTTATCGTGGTGAATTCTATGAGGGTTGCTAACTGGTTGCTGGTAATGTCTGTATTTGTGTTAGGGTCTCGGATATAGAGTTCTAAAGCTATCTTGCAGGCTTCAGTGGTTGGAACTTCTATAAAGAGGGATAAAACATCAAAACCGGCCATTAAGGCTTTATGATTAAGTTGATTTAGATTAGACTTGAAATTAAAAGAGTCTTTGATGAATGAGCTGGCTGATGTTACATATTTGGAGAATGCCCATGCTATGTATTTACCAAGATTGTAATTAAACGATTCATATGTGGACATTATTGGTCGTAATGGACAATCTGGTTTATGAGGTTTGGGGATGCCGTATATTTGCGGTGTGCGTGAGTCGGTTTTACGTAGGTAGGAATAAAGTGTTTGTGAAATTGTGTTGGCTTTTTTTCATTTGTAGTAGTAATTTGTTCAGTTGCGTCTCGTGTGTCTTTGTTGGATTTGTGTGTATTGGTTTAACTTTGTTCGTGTCTGATAGGATGTTCTTCAAATTTTAAATGTATTCATTCGTGTTCATTATGACTATAGCGTTACCTTTATCTGCTTTTAGAAATTTTATGTTTTTGTCTTGTTTTAGGTTTTTGATGGAATTAATGTCTCTTTTTGTAAGGTTGTTTTTTAGTTTTCTGTTTTGTGAAATTATTTTGATGGTTTTGTGAGAAAATTCTTTGAAAAATCGTTTAAGATGTTGTTTTTAGGTGTTTCTGGAAAATATATTCCTGACATCAGCAAACAAATAACCAACATTTGGCAAAAATTAGTAACAAAATATGACATTCCAGTTAATACCAAATTTATTCAAAAACCAGGCACAAAACTGAGGTCTATACTATGTAAAAACTACAGTGACAAACACCACACCAACATTATTTACCAAATACAATGTGATAACTGCCACGACTTCTATATTGGAGAAACAAGTAGAAAAATGGAAACCAGATTCAAAGAACATCATAAAAAGTCACCGTCACACGTTTTCGAACACTGCAAGTCAAATAAACACAACATAACCATAGAAAACACTCAAATACGAAATAAAGAAACAAACATAAACAAACGCAAAATTAAAGAAGCCTTACTTATACAACAACTTAAACCCAAAATAAACCAATATAAAGGAACGCCTTTATACCTATATTAATATAATAAATAAATAAAATTATATATTCAAACATCTAATACCGCCCTCTACATTCTGACACTCAGTTACACAACCCCTTCCAAACATGTGGTCAGCTTCCGGTCAGTTACCTCTTTCTTTGTGAACCTGACGATGACCAAAAAAGGTCGAAACGTTGTTCGCTCTTCTATGTAAAATATTTTCTCAACCCAAACGAGTCGTTTTTGCATATAAAGGATGTACAGTTGAAATCACCAGTATCAGTAAAACAGGATGTACAGTTGATATCACCAGTATCAGTAAAACAGGATGTACAGTTGGTATCAGTAGAACAGTGTCAGTAAGTACTGTAATATATTCTACTATTCACAAACTTAGTGATGATTTTTTTTAGGATACGTGTGTATACCTACAATATAATCATTAAGTGATACGTTTGTGATGTCTACAGCATCATTGAGAAGTGTTGGAAGAACAGTTATATCTAATCTAGGAAATACAATTTTGCACCGTATGACATTAATACATAATTTGTACTCAAACCATTTCGCTTAATTATGTTACCATGACATTAACCACGTTTAGAGTGAGTCAGGAGTTCTTCTACTTCTTTGTTGATGGTGTCAGAGAAACCGTTTAATTCGCGGTTTGTGTCCTGCGTGTGTCGGAGTTGGTTGAGACTTAACCTGTTTTTTTGCTTTCTCAGTTCATATCGCCTTGGTGGCTTAATGTTAGTTTGAATGTTTATAACACTGAAATCAGTGGCTCGATCCCCGCTAACAAGGCGCAGGAAACCCACTGTGGGTCTTTGTGCTTCAAATCACTTACCAAACAAACAAATTGAGAAACGTACGGTGGACAAGAAAGAAATGAGGTATCTTAGGTTCTTTAATATATATATATATATTTCTCTCTCAGTGAATAAATTATTTTCTTATTTAATAGTAAAACTGAATAAAATCTCTATTTTTTAGCTTGTTTCCAAGTTGTAAATATTTAATACGGATTGATAGTGTAATGCTATTTTACTAACTTATCTAATTTTACTGGTTCTGTGTAGAAACTTTCAAAGATTCTTAGTTTATTCACCAGGTGGCGCTGTGAAGTAGAGTTATGTGAAAGTGATAAAACAACGAACAGTGACTTAACATTAAATTTATTTAATACAAGTACATGGATAGAATTTCACAGATTTAAATAACAAACATCACCAGAAGAGTGAAAACCAACAGTACCTACAAATTATACTCTTGAAAAAACAACAAAAACTCGTCACCTCTATGTACACATGCGCATTTCATTTAACGTCTAATATCGGGTTACGAGCTGTGATTTTGCAGATGTTTTATCGTTCAACTAAAGATGAAGAGCCAGTGGAGTAAGAAATCTACAAGTCTTACCAAACGTGGGGCATATAGCCTAGTCGCTTTGCTCCCAAACGTAGGGCAGATAGCCTAGTCGCTTTGCTCCCAAACGTAGGGCAGATAGTCTAGTCGCTTTGCTCCCAAACGTAGGGCAGATAGCCTAGTTGCTTTGCTCCCAAACGTAGGGCAGATAGCCAAGTCGCTTTGCTCCCAAACGTAGGGCAGATAGCCTAGTCGCTTTGCTCCCAAACGTGTAAGGGCAGATAGCCTAGTCGCTTTTGCTCCCAAACGTGGGGCAGATAGCCTAGTCGCTTTGCTCCCAAACGTGGGGCAGATAGCCTAGTCGCTTTGCTCCCAAACGTGGGGCAGATAGCCTAGTCGCTTTGCTCCCAAACGTGGGGCAGATAGCCTAGTTGCTTTGCTCCCAAACGTGGGGCAGATAGCCTAGTCGCTTTGCTCCCCAAACGTAGGGCAGATAGCCTAGTTGCTTTGCTCCCAAACGTGGGGCAGATAGCCTAGTTGCTCCCAAACTAGTTGTTTTGAAGCAGATAGCCTTTTGCTCCCAAACGTAGGGCAGATAGCCTAGTCGCTTTGCTCCCAAACGTAGGGCAGATAGCCTAGTTGCTTTGCTCCCAAACGTGGCGCAGATAGCCTAGTCGCTTTGCTCCCAAACGTAGGGAAGATAGCCTAGTTGCTTTGCTCCCAAACGTAGGGCAGATAGCCTAGTCGCTTTGTCTCCCAAACGTAAGGCAGATAGCCTAGTTGCTTTGCTCCCCAAACGTGGGGCAGATAGCCTAGTTGCTTTGCTCCCCAAACGTAGGGCAGATAGCCTAGTCGCTTTGCTCCCAAACGTAGGGCAGATAGCCTAGTTGCTTTGCTCCCAAACGTGGAGCAGATAGCCTAGTTGCTTTGCTCCCAAACGTAGGGCAGATAGCCTAGTTGCTTTGCTCCCAAACGTGGGGCAGATAGCCTAGTTGCTTTGCTCCCAAACGTAGGGCAGATAGCCTAGTTGCTTTGCTCCCAAATGTGGGGCAGATAGCCTAGTTGCTTTGCTCCCAAACGTGGGGCAGATAGCCTAGTTGCTTTGCTCCATGAAACACCAAATCAACCAACCAGTCAAAAGCTCTGGGAACTACTTGAAAAGTAATCATTGAATTCCTACTCGTATTTCACGTTACGAATAAATAAACTGAAATCCAAAATGGCTTACGAAGACAAACAACGGATTATTTTCTTGTATGTGTTCCAAAAGATGTTAATCAGATTTCTAACGTACAGGGAACATCAAATAGCTAACAAATTTAAAATTTATAAAAGTTGCTTTGGTTTTAATAACCGATTTTCCATAATTTAGTTTCGCAGATTTAGAAAATAATAAGTTATTTTATCACGTGAGAATTTGTTTTACAAATTGAAAAAAAATGTTTAGTGACATCGAATTTTAATCTGGTTTACCACAATGAATATTTGTTTGTTGTTGTATTTGTTAACAACACTACAAACAAACTGAAGAAAAAGGAAGAACGTTGATGACAAACGGACACGTATCTTCATTCATCCTGATTTATTTTGTGAAATCTGGTGTCTTTTAGTCTCAAGACAACGTGTTGTGGTCTTTGTTTTTTAATGTATGACATCTTGTTTTAATGACCATAATTCTGGTATTCCATCTTCCTTCCCATTTCCCTGATGTCTTAATGAAACCTCTTCCCCCGTTCTTCGCTGACGGTATCGAGAGTTTCAGGGAAGTAGTCAATATGTGGGCGTAAGAAATTAACTTTGAAGCTCATATTACAACACAACTCTGAATTTGTTGTTATTGATTTGGATTCTTGTTCTTTACTAACAATTTGCCAGTAATATCTTTACATCCAATCCGTGGTTCTTTTAAACTTTTATCATTGTATTTTCCAATTGTTCATTTGAAGTCAGTTTCCTAACCTGAGGCCAAACAAAAATCCTTTCTTTAAATTTCGTTTCTGATAGAGCAGGGAAGTTTCCACATGTATGCTTCAAATAATCGCTGTCTTTAAGAACTCTTCATGACGAGAAACCCACTTGAAATGATAATGTATCTCAAAACGGCTGGTATGGGTATTAACACTTTTATTGATAAGGAGAGAACAACGTTTCAACTTTCTCAGGTCATCCTCAAGTTAACCTAAGAAGATAGAAACGTTGTTCTTTCCTTATCGGTAAAAGTGTTACTATTCATACCAGCCGTTCTGAGACATACCTTTACGAACTGTTTCATCAGGTCCAGTTTCAAGCAATGTAACGATATCAGGACCTTCTTTGTGAAAACCAAACTTTCACGTTCAACGTTTTTCCACCCTGGTATCAGGCTGACTTCGTATAACCATTACTTCTTTATCCAGTGATGATTTCATGTTCTTTGCTCCATTCACATTAGAAGCATAAAAACTATACAACTGGATTATAGACCTAATAACGTACAAACAACTTTTAAGTCTTTACAAAGTACTCAAACATGTTCTTTGTACCTGACCTTATTAAGCAGAAGTTCCAGATTTTTGGGTGTTCCCTTCAAGTGAACAGAATTAGCAGTAGGTACAGATGCACGTATTGTTACCACTGGGAAAGAGAATACCTTTCAGACTTATTTTTCAGGAATCAATGAACTCACTTGGTTTATAGACCGCAGCTCCTGGCGTTGGTAATAATTCAGGAATAATGATATAAAAAACCAGTGAATCTTCTTTCGAAAACTGTGGTATAAGCTCTTTCTCATGGTTTCTGTGTCAGTAAAATGATATCCTTGGAAAGTTTAGTTTCTAAGTCCGAAGTTTGTACCCTCAAATTTCTGAAGAATCCTTTGGAAGGCCCAAATCATTAAGTTCACCCTTCATGAAAAGTTATAGTTTACCAGATGTTTCAGATTGGAAACAATCCCTATCATAACGTCTATTGACATCAGATTCAGAACCAAATGAAACTCTATCAAGATTCTCCAGTGGAGTAGGTACATAAGGTTCATGGTAGACCAGGTACAGGTATATCATATTCATGGAGGACCAGGTACAGATACATCATGCTCATGGTGTACCAGGAACAAGTACATCAGGTTCATGGAGAACCATGTACAGGCACATCATGTTCATGGTGGACCAGGTACAGGTACATCAGATTTATGGTGGACCAGGTACAGGCACATCATGTTCATGGTGGACCAGGTACAGGTACATCAGGTTCATGGTGGACCAGGTACAGGCACATCATGTTCATGGTGGACCATGTACAGGTACATCAGGTTCATGGTGCATCAGGAACAAGTACATCAGGTTCATGGAGGACCAGCTACAGGCACATCATGCTCATGGAGGACCATGTACAGGTACATCAGGTTCATGGTGGATCAGGTACAGGCACATCAGGTTTATGAGTCACAGGTTTTTACAGAAGATTAAAGGTTCGGGTAAAAAATTTCCTCTTTATTTCGAGTGTTGTAGCCTTGCACGTTAGATGAGTCATCTCGTCACAACAAACTATTGGCATTCTAAAAGACAAATATTTTTCTTACTTTTAGTCCATTATCTCAATTCTTTAATACAAACAGAACAAACTTCGTGCGGAGTCCGTGGTTTGTTTTGGACCCCAAGTTTTATTCCAAAATAGGCATTATATGATTTTCTTGACGACTTCTGTAATGTTCTACCTTTGTTTCTTTACAACAAATTTACCGAAAAATAACAGAACATGTTTGGGTAATTTACACAACCTCTTGTTACAAACTGTCTGTTGACTATTAATAATATAGATATATTGTTGCATCGCAATTATACGAAGTAAGGCACTTTAACTGTCTGTTGACTTCTTAATATATGTATATATCTACTGTTATAACATGCCTTTAATAACAGTATATATCGTGGGTTGGTCTTGACAAATAATATTGAGTTGTGGGAGTTAGGAATCCCGAATCTCGTAGATATACTCGTGAATTAGTATTTAGTTTTCTGTGTACTAGCTCTGAAGTTTCACCACTATTTCATTAATTAAGGAATTTTTATTATTCGCTTTGATTATTTTAAGTCTGCTGCAGGAGGGCGCTTTTTCGATGTGTGCTCTTTCCTTTTAAAAGACGCTTTTAACGAGACAATTTCTTTATTATTTCGATGATTAGTTTACGTTAAGAAGAGAAAATAATTTAAAAACTTAGCAGAAGTCAAACAGTTGAGTAAACTAAACACGAGATTCGGTTTTCTTTGTAATAAAGCAAATAGAACATTAAAGATGAATGGGATAAAACATCCAGAAGGAACTATGGATATGGAGTGAGAAACTAAAGACAAAAAGAAACTAGTAAAATAACAAACAAACAGGAGAAAATACACATCTTGTGATGAAGAAAGAAATCAAGATAATATTAAAACGAAATGACTGTTGAAATGAAAAGAAAATAATATATTAAAGGAAGTTTTCAAATATGAACCAATCTGAAGGAATGTAAAACTATCAACAAATCGTAAAAGAGTTGTAAGACATTCAGAGAGAACCGAGAGATTTATCTTAAGAAAGGGTTAAACACAACAGAATTTCTTAATTTGGAGCGAAGTTTCTTTGTGTCTGTGTTTATGGTGAAGCTACTAAAGGCCGGCCATAGTGAACACAATCGGTCAAAAGCACTTACAGCCAATTCTTAGGTTACTGTTTGCAAACGAATAGTGGGATTGATCGTCATATTATAACGTTGCAGGGTTGAAAAAGGTAAGCACGATCGGCGCGGGGTTTCGATTTTTCAACTCGGAGATTACGAGTCACAGAATTACTTATAACAAAAGTGTGGGGGCTCTAAAGTCGTCTATATTCTTTTGTATAAAAATACACACACAGAATTTCTCATTATTTTGCCATAAAAAGATACAGATGAAGTTACTCGTCTCCTCCCTAAAATCAAGGGTTCGATTTCCGTAGGTAGACACAACAGATAGCCCTATGTGGCTTTGCTGTAAGTAAACACACACATGACGTTACTCATAATTAAGTAATGGTGTTATATAACATTTAGTGAAGGATTTCATAATTGTGTACAGATATATGTTATATGAACTGCTCATAAAGTCTGGTGCGTCATGATATAAATACATATAACGTATATTTTTGTTTTGAAATCTGACTAGCTCTCAAACGAAACCAAAACCTAATTCTGACAAACTTATTTAATGAACTTACAGTCAAGTTGCAGACTCGTTTAAAGAAAGCATACGTTTTAAACCGTTTTCTGAGAAAAAACAGGTTGGTTCTCGGTGTAATTCGAAAGGATTCTTTTGTTTATCGAGTGGATCTGTCGAATACAGCATGAAACAGTTTTCCACTTCATTGACTGGATTGCTTTTTGCAGTTAAGCAGGTTGGACAGACTTTAGCTGTTACCCTAATTGATCTCTAAAGCTCCCAAAGCCCGTTAATATCGGTTCATATTTCACAAAATGTAGAAACGTTAATGTCGGTTCATATTTTACAAAATGTAGAAACGTTAATATCGGTTCATATTTTACAAAATGTAGAAACGTTAATGTCGGTTCATATTTTACAAAATGTAGAAACGTTAATGTCGGTTCATATTTTACAAAATGTAGAAACGTTAATATCGGTTCATATTCTACAAAATGTAGAAACGTTAATGTCGGTTCATATTTTACAAAATGTAAACAGTTGTTTTATTTCCTCAAAGAATAAGAATTTAGGTCATCGTCAGGTTCACGATTACTGGAGAAGGTCAAAACGTTGTTCGCTCCTCTACGTAACCTGACGATGGCCGGAGAAGGTCAAAACGTTGTTCGCTCCTCTACGTAACCTGACGATGGCCAGAGAAGGTCAAAACGTTGTTCGCTCATCTACATAAGCTGACTATGACCGGAGAAGGTCAAAACGTTGTTCGCTCTTCTACGTAAGCTGACTATGACCGGAGAAGGTCAAATCTCAGACATTGGATCTTTCGATCCCAGCCAGGGCAAAATTATTACCCAGCCCTGAATGGGGTCGTTTCACGTTGGTATTTACGTTGATATCTGCTTGTCGGGCTCTGGCCTGGCCCAATTCTTCGGTGCCGCCTTTGTTTCGCTCTTTCTCACCCGTTAATTTTATAATGCTCCATCGCACTTCATCATCAAGTAAAAATTTAACACAAGCAAAGTTTCGAGTACAGTTAAATAATCTTTTACATGAGGGGACAAAGAGGAACCACAACGTTCTTGATCACCCCAGGGGAGGAAGGAATTCTTGAGACTTCTCCAAAATAAACTAAACCCCTGCGAAGTTAGTTTGCGTTTTACCTTCCCTTTTAAAACTAGGGACGGCAGCTATGTGCAGATATCCTTTGGCAGCTTCGTGAAAAACTACTAAACAATAACAAACATTTAGTTTGACAGTTAGGTAACGTTATACCAAAACAAGTTAGTGGGTAACATATCTATCACATTCTGAGCCGGTTCATAATTTCTAATAGTGAAATAAAATTGAAATCTTATATTTCAACGAGAATTGAAACGAGGACTTTAACTGAAAAATAAGTATTTTAGACTTTGTTCACATGACAAACATTCTCAGCTGAGTGAGAAAGTTTGCAAGAACCAGAAGGAGATGAGAAAAACAAATGAGTAACATCAAGGTGTTAAATTATTCTAGAACTTTTATAGATGTGGTTGGTAAAGTACCTGAAAACTTTAAAAGGGAGAGGGGAAAGGTTCGAACCCTGAATCAGAACGATATCAAAATATAAATGTTTCAATAATAGCAGTCATTCCCTTAGTGTGGATGCTGGGAGGTAAAGTGTTGTTGTCTGGCTGACTTCCCTCCAGTTAGTAGTTCAAAATTAAGGACGGCATAAAATATACTTACTAGCTTTAATATAAATAAAAAAAAATTAATATACTTACTAGCTTTAGTATAAATAAAAATATTAATATACTTACTAACTTTAGTATAAATAAAAATATTAATATACTTACTAGCTTTAAAATAAATAAAAATATTAATATACTTACTAGCTTTAGTATAAATAAAAAATATTAATATAGTTACTAGCTTTAGTATAAATAAAAATAATATTCTCCTACTTACTAGCTTTAATATAAATAAAAATATTAATATACTTAATAGCTTTAGTATAAATAAAAAATGAAAATATTCTTACTAGCTTTAATATAAATACAAAATAAAATATATCCGTATGTTTATCTCCCCATAACACCTACATCTATAAAGTATATCCATATGTTTATCACACCATAACACGTACATCTATAAAATATATCTATATGTTTATTACACCATAGCACCTACATTTAAGAAATTTTTGATCAAGTTATATTTTCGCTATATTTCCTTAACTCCAGTCCTTTTAAAACGTGAACTACCTTCATAATAACTGAATGTGAACTACTTTCATAACAACTGACTGAATATACCACCTTTACAAGGCCAGAACTGGCTTGCAGTTTGGAGCATTCGACTCGCAATATGGTGGTTACAGGTTCAAAGGTCATTATCAAAAATTTTCACTTTTCAGTTGTGAGGATGTTATAATTGACGGGCCAGTCTTAATATTCGAGTGACGTTGTTTCAAATTTAACTAACAAAGGAAAGCTAAATATGTTTTGGATAACTCCAGTAAAAGTTCTAAATATCTTTTGGATAACTCCAGCAAAAGTTCTAACTATCTTTTGGATAACTCCAGTTAACAACAATCCTTTTTCTAACAACAGTTTAGTCGAATACAATTTTTTTGTACGACCACATGTCTATTTATACGTCCGAAAATCAGGTTTCGAGATAAAGGTCTTACGAATATGGTTTCAGGCCCGTCTTTGTGCAAATCGCTCCAAGAAACAACTTACGAATATGGTTTCAGGCCCGTCTTTGTGTCGCTGATAAAGGTCTTACGAATATGGTTTCAGTCTTTGTGCAAATCGCTCCAAGAAACAAAAGTAAATATTTTACCTGAAACTTTTCACGCAAGTTCTCGATGTTTTTCGCTCCCTTACAAAACGTATTTCTATGAACGTCGCCTGTTGAGTTTAAAACTATGTTGCTGAGGTTCACGCGCCATACCCAAATACGTGACTGCATCCCTTAGGGCAAACAAGTTGGGATATACATAAAACTCGCACTCCAGTCTGACGCAGAAAGGAAACTTGAAAAATCACAAAAACTAAAATGAGAACGTCATACTGAAATGTATCCATACTCGAAAACTGTTTATCTATCTATGTACATATCTATCCATCCATCTACCTACCTACATGCCTATCTGTCTGTCCAACCAGGCCCAGTATGACCAGCTGGTTGAGATACTCGACTCGTAATCTGAGCCACGCGGGTTTGAATCCCTGTCACACCAAACATGCTCATCCTTTCAGCCGTGGGGGCGTTATAATGAGATGGTCAATCCCACTATTCGATGGTAAAAGAGTAGCCCAAGAGTTGCCTTCCCTCTAATCTTACACTGCTAAATTAGGAACGGCTCGCGCAGATAGCCCTCCAGTAGTTTTGCGCGAAATTAAAAAACACAAAACAAAACAACTGTCCAACCACTTATTGATTTACCTACCTAACTGTCTATCTATCAATGCAGAGCTTAGTAGTAGGTTAAAAAATAAACTATGTTTGTAAAGTGATACTTTGTGCTAAGCCTATAAAAAGTTAAATAAAAATAAGAAACTCCATACACCAAATGTACATTTCAATAAAGTAGTGTGGTGTATTCTTACATCGAAAACTACTTTTAAACTCGCTAATTACTTTATCTTTCCTTTGATTCCTTTCCAAGAGCGAACAAAACATTACCTCAGAACCGACACGGAGAAGATATTTATAAAGCAGTTCGTTTTTTGTTTTTAAATACGTTTCGTACGAACAGTTAATGGTATAACTTAATCCCCATGTAACAGTTAATGCTATAACCTAATCCCCATGTATAAAGATCAGTTTGAACTTACATGAACGGCTCCAGGTGTCCAATCCAGTAATTGTTAAATAAAAAGTCAGAAAAAAAAAGAGTCTAATACAGAAAGTTTTATTTTGTTTATCTAACCCTATATGTGTTTACTTAACCGGTTTTATTCTTATTAGACCCATTTGTAAAATGTAATAGGAAAAATACTCTAGTGCGAAGTGTGTTTACTTAACCGGTTTTATTCTTATTAGAACCCATTTCTACAGTCTAATACGAAAAATACTCTAGTGCGAAGTGTGTTTACTTAACCGGTTTTATTCTTATTAGACCCATTTCTACAGTCTAATAGGAAAAATACTCTAGTGCGAAGTGTGTTTACTTAACCGGTTTTATTCTTATTAGAACCCATTTCTACAGTCTAATACGAAAAATACTCTAGTGCGAAGTGTGTTTACTTAACCGGTTTTATTCTTATCAGACCCATTTCTACAGTCTAATAGGAAAAATACTCTAGTGCGAAGTGTGTTTACTTAACCGGTTTTATTCTTATTAGACCCATATCTACAGTCTAATAGGCAAAATACTCTAGTGTGCAGTGTGTTTACTTAACCGGTTTTATTCTTATTAGACCCATTGGTAAAATGTAATAGGAAAAATACTCTAGTGCGAAGTGTGTTTACTTAACCGGTTTTATTCTTATTAGACCCATATCTACAGTCTAATAGGCAAAATACTCTAGTGCGAAGTGTGTTTACTTAACCGGTTTTATTCTTATTAGACCCATATCTGCAGTGTTATAGGAAAAATACTCTAGTGCGCAGTGGGTTTACTTAACCGGTTTTATTCTTATTAGACCCATTTCTACAGTGTTATAGGAAAAATACTCTAGTGCTCAGTGTGTTTACTTAACCGGTTTTATTCTTATTAGACCAATTTGTAAAATGTAATAGGAAAAATACTCTAGTGCGCAGTGTGTTTACTTAACCGGTTTCATTCTTTTTAGTCCCATTTCTACAGTGTAATAGGAAAAATACTCTAGTACGCAGTGTGTTTACTTAACCGGTTTTATTTTTATTAGACCCATTTCTACAGTGTTATAGGAAAAATACTCTAGTGCGAAGTGTGTTTACTTAACCGGTTTCATTCTTTTTAGTCTCATTTCTACAGTGTAATAGGAAAAATACTCTAGTGCGCAGTGTGTTTACTTAACCGGTTTTATTTTTATTAGACCCATTTCTACAGTGTAATAGGAAAAATACTCTAGGCGAAGTGTGTTTAATTAACCGGTTTTATTCTTATTAGACCCATTTCTACAGTGTAATAGGAAAAATACTCTAGTGCGCAGTGTGTTTACTTAACCGGTTTTATTCTTATTAGTCCCATTTCTACAGTGTAATAGGAAAAATACTCTAGTGCGCAGTGTGTTTACTTAACCGGTTTTATTCTTTTTAGTCCCATTTCTACAGTGTAATAGGAAAAATACTCTAGTGCGCAGTGTGTTTACTTAACCGGTTTCATTCTTTTTAGTCCCATTTCTACAGTGTAATAGGAAAAATACTCTAGTGCGCAGTGTGTTTACTTAACCGGTTTTATTTTTGTTAGACCCATTTCTACAGTGTTATAGGAAAAATACTCTAGGCGAAGTGTGTTTACTTAACCGGTTTTATTCTTATTTGACCCATTTCTACAGTCTAATAGGAAAAATACTCTAGTGCGAAGTGTGTTTACTTAACCGGTTTTATTTTTATTAGACCCATTTCTACAGTGTTATAGGAAAAATACTCTAGGCGAAGTGTGTTTACTTAACCGGTTTTATTCTTATTTGACCCATTTCTACAGTCTAATAGGAAAAATACTCTAGTGCGAAGTGTGTTTACTTAACCGGTTTTATTTTTATTAGACCCATTTCTACAGTGTAATAAGAAACATACTCTGGTTCTCAGTGTGATTACTTAACCGTTTTTTGTCCTTAGTTTCATTACCACGATGTAATATTTTAACAAGAACAAAACAGAATTCTTTTTGTAAAGTTTTGTATTTGAAAGAACTTTTACTTCTTCAAAAGATCTGTTTCTCCTTTTACTATTATTTTATTTTGAGAGTTTATTTATTTGTTTCGGACTTTCACCACACAACGGCTGTCTGCGCATAACTGTTCTCTCTTTTTAACTAGTAAATTATTAGGTAAGCAGCTAGTCAACAGCCCCACACCAACCCTTTGGCCATTTTTTTCTTACAGTGAGATTTTACCATCACTCTTATACCTCCCCCCCAGCCTCAAATTGCAGACAGTGTTTTTGTGGTAGTAGAACGCAAACCATGAACCTTAGAAGATAAAACTAACCACCAGACCACACCTGGTTGTCCTAAGAAATTTCTCTAATATTCAACCTTTAACATGATCAGTTAGATTCTGTATTCTTCGAAGATGAAATTCGTGTTTAGTGTTCTCAGAAAACCTCCTTATTTAGAGTTCAGTTGATTTATTTTATCATTTCAGTAGACTTTGTTTCTCGAATTAAATATTGTCATGAAAGTTTGATTAAAAATAACAGACAAGTTTGATTTAGTTTAAGTACTTTCCTTTCCAAGTGCTTTTGCGATCGTTTAGGAAAAGGCATTTGGATTTCATAAAATTGCTCTGTTTTGAATTTCGTGCAAAGCCACACGAGAACAAACTGCGCTTTTTTCTTGGCCGATCTTTTACTAAGTTATCATGATCGACCTTGAGTCAAAGTAGTTAATGCTTTAAATATAAGTTCATTTATTTCTTCATTTTATAAAGAATTTTTCAAATTTAGGTTTAAAAATCTGGTAGAAAAGAAAACCAAAACTTCCATTTTATCAACATTTATTCCACGAAACTATCCTCGCATGTGTAATATATTAACTTTTTTTATATTATAGACCTTTAGTGACTCAACTTGAGAGGTTATAGTGCTAAGAATAGGGATTCAATCCCTGTGATGAGCACAGTGCAGAGGACCCCTTACGCAACTTTGTGCTAAAACAAATCAACAGACTTTCTATGAAAATAACAAACTGTTAACCCTACCAAATGAAGGTAAATTTTGATCACTTTCTAACAAAATAGAGTTGTGAAACAGTTTTTAGTTATCACAAATGACTCTACCAAAACCTTTAGGTAACAATATATGCACGAACCTATGTAATTAAATCACATTACTAACACAGTTATGAATCGGTTACATATATTCCATTGTTTGGCGTTCCGGGCTGTGAAGCAGAAGGTTCAGAGTTCGCACCCTCGAGATTCAGTTGAACAACGTCAGTATTTGTAGGCAGTGTATTAAACTGACAGTTTACCCCAGTGCGCTCGTGATTCGTTGCTCTTCGACAGTTCTGAACTAAGGATGACCCAGTATGAACATTGTGATCTCTAACCTGATTGGTTTGTTCACGTGTCATGCATTAGGTGACTCTAAACGAGTGACCACTACAGATTCATCGATCAATAACTGTACCAAAATGGGTTGTAAATATGTGTATTCAAAGAATGTTTAATGTCATAAAAGAAGAAAAGTTACTTCTGTCACACGATCTCATCACCAGGGCATCACGTCTGTAAACTGAATCGTAGCAACATTCACAACCTCACACGAAAGTGAAATTATTTTTGGAGACATTGAGATTGGAGTTTATTAAAATACATCTGAACAGCTCAATCTCTTAGTGTCTCGCACTATTGTGGTACTGCGACTTTAGTAAAACCGAAAATAACTTGTATGTTACTCGCTAATATGTGGATTTTGATCTTAAAGTACCGACTATATTGCATAATCAGATATTAAGTTTTTTCAAAAATGTTCCAAGACACTTACTTCACTTTCCACTTCTGTAATCGGTGATAAACAGTGTTTATATATTGTCTATACAAACAGATAGAGTACACTTTTCCTATGAGTTTTTTTTAGACTGAATCAAAGCAGCGAAATAAGCTAGTGTTTATTATCACTACAGTTCTTTCTTCTTTTCATTTAATATGGCTCACCTACCTTGACGAAATATCGATTCGAATGACGTTGCCTTAGCAACACTGTTCCCAAACACATCACAACTACTCTCGCTCCCAGTACGCAGTACATCGGCGATAGGTGAGCTTTAACTTCCCTTAAAACGTCCTTGGTGTTTTCTTTTCACCGCCAGATATCGCATAAATTTACAATAGGGGAGAGAAATAGGCGCTTAGAATCTAAAAGTTGCTCTATTTAATAAAGCAACTCGCGAAAAATAAATCGATCGTGGATATACACGTGTATATTGTAACTATTATAAACAAACACACATACTTATTTGTTCGTCTGTTTATTAATAAAACGCAACAGTGCTAGAGTCACTTGACTCAAGACTTTTAAAATAGTTTCATTTATCATAAATGGATATAAAAACATGAAATTCCAAACTTCGAAGGTGAATTAATTGCTTCTTTGTTTTACCAGACTGTTTGCCACAAACAAGCCATAATCTTCAACACATTTGTGTTATTAGTTAAACTAGCCGATTATAAAGATACAGTTACTTCCCAGTAAATTAGGCTTACGTAGAAACGAAATATTTGAGTCATAATATGCTGTGAACAAATAACAATAAAGCGACATTCATATCACCAGCTGCAGGTAAAAGTTACATTGGGCAGGTGGGTTCCACGAAGACGTTAGCACTTGAGATCTGAGAGATAACGTTCTTTTCAGAACAAAGGTGGCATGCGCAGTTGATGCTATTCTGTCTTATGCGCCTCGTGATAAAATGAAATTGAAATAATATTGGTTAATTATAATGAAACTTCTTATTAGAATATAGAGAGAAACGTTGATAAATTAATCAGGTCAGTTTATGAATGTCGTTAATATGCGATTTCAAATATTTGTGTTGACATAGCAAAATAGTTAGGGACAGCAAAGGACCTATTGGTCCATCTCGGCTGTCTCATCCGATAAAATAAATTAAAATAAGTAAATAAACTCAAACAACAAATTCTTAAAGCCAGCCCTCGTAGTTTAGATATTTATAAAACTTTCTTTTAAACTCACTTAAAGTTTCAACATCCAAAGACAAACCATTCAAGACGCAACCAACTTATATAACAATTAAACTGTCTGAGGTGAAGATGACTCCTACCTTACTTACATTGGTAGTAAAGGTCAGGTTTCATGATGTGTCTATAAACACAAGTCACGTCGGCAGTAAAGGTCAGGTTTTGGAAGTGTATCAATATATACTGCAGGTACAGCGTGCCTATTAGAAGTCTGACAGTCTCTCCGTATGCTGGAGTACGTATCTAATTGTTTTATGTAAAACTTGCTAAAGACAATGGATCACGTTACACTTAAACTTACTTTTGGTTTTTTAAACTAACGTCTTATTGGAAAGAAACAGAGATTTTGTGAATTTCTTTCCTGTTCCATTCTAGTTACTTACTTTCCTACGGAAATTTGTTTAGTACAGATAAATGTCACGTGATACATTGCACATAATTGAAGTGTTGGGTGCACATTGGGAATGTTTTTAGGATGTTTCAAAAAAGGCAAAACCAAAGAAATGTGTAACCATTAGTTGGTATAATTCTTAAAAACAATGTAATTTTCCTTTTCAATATCGATGCATTTATATATTTTTATTACATTTTTAATGTTTATTATGTTCAAAGAATTAAAAAAAACAGAAGTAGAATTTCCGATCCTTTTAATAAATGTATTTTTACTTCATCAGTTTAATGAAGTAAAACAATAAAATATTTATATTTTAGTTTGTTGTTTTATGACTTGGATAAGTTTTTAATTGTCAGGTCCACGTTCATAACCTATAGTTTTTAATTGTCAGGTCCACGTTCATAACCTATACTTATCTAAAAATGAAAATTGGCAGTACTTGATGGAAAAAAAATTTGATATTACACGTATGACTAATGGTGCTAGGCTAACACTGGCGAAACGTCGTATATCATACCAACAAATGATTTAGGGTTAATACTGGCGAAACGTGGCGAAACGTGGTATATAATACCAACAAATGATTTAGGGTTACTACTGGCGAAACGTGGTATATCATACCAACAAATGATGCTAGGTTAATACTGGCGAAACGTCGTATATCATACCAACAAATGATTTAGGGTTAATACTGGCGAAACGTGGTATATCATACCAACAAATGATTCAGGGTTAATACTGGCGAAACGTGGTATATAATACCAACAAATGATTTAGGGTTAATACTGGCGAAACGTGGTATATCATACCAACAAATGATTTAGGGTTACTACTGGCGAAACGTGGTATATAATACCAACAAATGATTTAGGGTTACTACTGGCGAAACGTGGTATATCATACCAACAAATGATTTAGGGTTAATACTGGCGAAACGTGGTATATAATACCAACAAATGATTTAGGGTTAATACTGGCGAAACGTGGTATATCATACCAACAAATGATGCTAGGTTAATACTGGCGAAACGTCGTATATCATACCAACAAATGATTTAGGGTTAATACTGGCGAAACGTGGTATATCATACCAACAAATGATTTAGGGTTAATACTGGCGAAACGTGGTATATAATACCAACAAATGATTTAGGGTTAATACTGGCGAAACGTGGTATATCATACCAACAAATGATGCTAGGTTAATACTGGCGAAACGTCGTATATCATACCAACAAATGATTTAGGGTTAATACTGGCGAAACGTGGTATATCATACCAACAAATGATTTAGGGTTAATACTGGCGAAACGTGGTATATCATACCAACAAATGATTTAGGGTTAATACTGGCGAAACGTCGTATACCATACCAACAAATGATTTAGGGTTAATACTGGCGAAACGTGGTATATCATACCAACAAATGATTTTGGGTTAATACTGGCGAAACGTCGTATATCATACCAACAAATGATTTAGGGTTAATACTGGGAAAAAAATTAGATATCGTATCAATTGATAACGTCAGGTTAATACAGGCGAAACGTCGGATATCATGCCAACTATATATTAACACCAGCGAAACGTTGGATATCATATCAACTGATGACGTCAAGTTAATACTTGCGAAACGGCAGATATCATGTCATCTAATTATGTTAGGTTAACACTGGAGAAACGTTGGATATTATACCGGTTAATGACATCAGGTTAACATTAATGAAATAAGTAAATTTGCATTATTGTTGTCCAGAAATTGATTCTAACTGGTTTGTTTGTCAGGATTATATAAATGTTTATATATACTGTTTGTACGTTAAAATAGGGATTCTGTGACGTAACATCAATATTGTTTTTTACCTACACAAATACCTATTTTTCTCTTTATGATTTTAAATAATTGATATTAAAATAAATTAATACTGTTGTGTTAACCCTAATTCTGTTTTGTAAATGTCATTAAGTTGATAAAAATCTCACTTTTCCAACTCATTACCTTTCTTGAAACTATAACTGTTGCTGTTTATGCAAGTGGCAAACAGCGGCTCAACAGCTTCTGAGTCTGTTGCATTCCAGCCGGCTTGATGCATCTTGGTATTGGTTGAAAGGCCTTGTCAGAACTGGATATAGCAGATATAGTGTTGCTGTCACATTGTTATACGTTTTTATTAATACGTTTCTTAGAAATAATTTAATATTAGGATTTAGGACTAATCAGATTCTTCAACAGTGTCCGAACCTCGTAAGTTGTTAGTGGAGTTACGGCCAAAATTACCGCCAGCAACAAAGATGCCCAAATAATGAATCAATACATTCTAATAATCATTATATGTTTCAGTTTTACTGTGTATTTACTTCTGGCATTATACATTTGTAGTAATTTTATATATAATTAACTTATCAATTCATAAGGTACGTTATTAATTCTGATCTCTAACTTTGATCAGAAGTTATTAATAATTGTTCATCATACGAAATTCTCAATTTTCCACTCTATGTACTTATATTATGACTCACCAATGAAACCTCAATAGCTCGAACGAAGACTTTTTTTCTTCAGGATGGAATTTGAAATCACTAAACTCATCTGCAGCTCACACCATGAAGGAAGAAATTGAATCTTTTCTCGAGTTATTGAGGTTTAAAGCGTTATTAATGTACTTTTACATTTTTTATAATTTATTATGTTTCTGTATTAGAAACTACTGCTCCTACTTGTACGAGGAACATAAAAACTTTTTAAATAATCTTCAGATGTATGGTCATAATGGGGGGGGGGTGTTTACTGAATTTCGCGTACCTATTCGAAAGCTATCTACGCTAACAGTCTCTAATTTTGAAATAGAAGGATGATTCATTGTTTGGAAGTCAGCACAGAGCAACACAATGGACTATATGTGCTCTGTTCACCACGGGAATCGAAACCAGACTTCCAGCAGTGTGAGTTCGCAGACATACCGCTGTGTCACTGGGGAGCAAGATTATAAGGGAGGAAGCTAGTAGTCAACACCCCCCACCGCCAACTTTTGGGCTACTCTTTTACCAACGAATAGTGGGATTTACCGTCACATTATAACGCCCCACAACTGACGGGATTAGAACTTACGAAAGTCACTTTTCCAAACAATTTCTTTTTTTTGTACGAAGGAAGGAAGAGCAACCTACAGATTAAAACAAATCTAAGTTTTGATTTACCCCACATTTCTCCTTTCTCTTTCTTTCACTTAATTATTATTTTTTCATCCCCAAGCTTTTGTTCCGCCCTTAGTGGCATAGCGATATGTCTGAGAACTTAGAATGCCAGAAATTGCGTTTCAATACCCGTGATGGACAGAGCACGGATAGCCCATTGTGTAGTTGTTTTTTCTGCTTATTTACAAGCTTGTATTATCTGTACAATTTAAATAATTTTAAACATGCTCCCCATTTCATCCACGATGGGCGTTATAAGTGAAGGTCAATCCCACTATTCGTTGGTTAAGAAGTAGTCCAGTAGTTAGAGTTGGGTGGTGATAACTAGTTGACACAAACTCTGGACATAGAGATCACTGGCTGTATGAGAGTACTTGATTTTCTTATAACTAATTATTGGGTGTGTCATCTTTCCGGCGAGAAAACGAAGAGGAACCACCAGGGGGTAATAAAACATATGCAACATTAAGAAAGTCACAGAGCGATAGTGTGGGGACTTAATTCAACAACGCTAGTGGCTGCAGTTCTTATAAATATGTAAACCAGAGAAATTCACTTCAGGGAACTTACGTCATAAATGAATTAGCTACATAGCAGTGATAGCTGGTGATCTTTAAGAAATTGAAAAAAAATTATAGCTTGTTGTCACTTTAGGGCCAGATTAACAGAGTTCGTTTAAATAGTTTTATATGTTATATATATAGAAAAGAAGAGAAAGGTAGAGAGAAAATAGAAAAATCCGCACGTTATCGGCCACTTGACTTTATCTCCATCTATCGTATGTAAAGTTCGATTTCTAATAATTATAAGGTTTAACCGTATATTTTTTTTACTTTTTCTTTCTTTATTTAATTTCTTGTAATGTGCATAGAGAGTTTCGTGTCTTTATTTACTTAACGTATCGAGTTAGCGACACAGAAGAGTACAAGTTATTGATGTATATACTGTCTCAACTCTATCTATCTCCACCATCCTTCCTGGTCAATAAAAACATAGAAACAATGCGTGTTAGAGCTGAGCACGAAAATGTATTGACGTCATAATTCTCGTAACGTGAATTTAAATTTAGAGTCTCGTACCCTGAATTGGAAAACACGAACAATTCATATCCGAAGTGCAATTTTTAAATTTACACAATTTATCATTGACAGTAGCTAGTGAAAACCCAATAACATTGCTAGTGTGGTTATACGTGAGACACCCATTTTCATGAATATTTTCTTGTGGACCACTTTGTTTGTTTGTTCGTTTAGAATTTCACGTAAAGTTACACGAGAGCTATCTGCGCTAGCAGTTCCTAATTTAGCAGTGTAAGAATGGGGCGCAGGAGGCTAGTCATCACCACCCATTGCTAACTCTTGGGCTACTCTTTAACCAAAGAATAGTGGGATTTACCGTCACATTATAACACTCCCCATTACTGAAAGGGCGAGCATGTTTCGTGCCACAAGGATACGAACCCGCGACCCTCATCTTACGAGTCGAGGGCCCAAACCACCTAGCGATGCTGGTCCTGATTTATGGATCATAGTTCTTTTAATATCCCAACCGGAGGTGTGATGGATAGAGAATTCCAGTCACCAAATCAATATCCAAAATGTCTAGATGGTTTAACCACTTACAGATTTCCTTTCAAAATAAACACATGACTTATGTGTAAACCACTTTCATCCTGGTGTAGAAGAATAGATCCAGATTTACCTCTTTCAAGATGCTTCCTTGATTACGTTCATTTACTGCTAGTTACGTCACCGAATAAGAGATCCCAAAGCTATTAGTATTTTAGTATTTTCTAAATATTCTCCTAAAACGAGTCTCAATACCCATGGTGCATGGGTAAGTGTACAGGCTTACACTGCTAGAGTTCGGGATTTCATACATTGGAAGACAGTGGACTTATGGCCCATCATAATTAATCATTCATAAAATACATTCACACAGGAGACACGAAATAAAACCACGGTAAAGCCATTCTAAACACCAGAATGAGAGACAAGCTTAAATAACATTAAAACAGTCCATCTAAACACCAGAATGAAAGACAAACTTAAATAAAAATAAACAGTCCATCTAAACACCAGAATGAGAGACAAACTTAAATGACACTAAAACAGTCCATCTAAACACCAGAATGAGAGACAAGCTTAAATAACATAAAAACAGTCCATCAAAACACAAGAATGAGAGACAAGCTTAAATAACATTACAACAATATATCTAAACACCAGATTAAGAAACAAGCTTAAATAACATTAAAACAGTCCATATAAACACCAGAAGGAGAGACAAGCTTAAATAACATTAAAACAGTCCATATAAACACAAGAATGAGAGACAAGCTTAAATAACATTAAAATAGTCCATCTAAACACCAGAATGAGAGACAAACCTAAATGACATTAAAACAGTCTATTTAAACACCACAATGAGAGACAAACTTATATGACATTAAAATATTCTATCTAAACACAAGAATGAGAGACAAACTTAAATAACATAAAAAACTCCATCTAAACACCAGAATGAGAGACAAGCTTAAGTAACATTAAAATACTCCATCTAAACACCAGAATGAGAGACAAACCTAAATGACATTAAAACAGTCCATTTAAACACCAGAATGAGAGACAAACTTAAATAACATTAAAATAGTCCATCTAAACACCAGAATGAGAGACAAATTTAAATAACATTAAAACAGTCAATCTAAACACCAGAATGAGAGAGAAGATTAATTAACATTAAAATAGTCCATCTAAACACCAGAATAAGAGATAAACTTAAATAATATTAAAACTGTCCATCTAAACACCAGAATGAGATACAAACTCAAATGAAATTGCAACACTCCATATGAACACCAGAATGAGAGAAAAACTTAAATAACATTACAACACTCCATCTAAAAGCCAGAAAGAGAGACAAGCTTAAATAACATTTAAAAAGTCCATATAAACACCAGAATGAGAGTCAAGCTTAAATAATATTAAAATAGTCCATCTAAACACAAGAATGAGAGACAAACTTAAATAACATTAAAACAGTCCATCTAAACACCAAAATGAGAGTCAAGCTTAAGTAACATTAAAATAGTCAATGTAAACACCAGAATAAGAGAGAAGCTTAATTAACATTAAAATAGTCCATCTAAACACCAGAATGAGAGACAAACTTAAATAACATTAAAACTGTCAATCTAAACACCAGAATGAGAGACAAACTCAAATGAAATTGCAACACCTCATATGAACAAAAGAATGAAAGAAAAACTTAAATAACATTAAAACAGTCCATCTAAACACCAGAATGAGAGACAAGCTTAAATAACATTAAAACAGTCCATCTAAACACCAGAATGAGAGAAAAGCTTAAATAACATTAAAACATTCCATCTAAACACCAGAATGAGAAACAAGCTTAAGTAATATTTAAAAAGTCCATGTAAACACCAGAATGAGAGTCAAGCTTAAATAACATTAAAACAGTATTTCCAAACACAAGAATGAGAGAGAAGCTTAAATAACATTAAAACAGTCAATCTAAACACCAGAATGATAAACAAGCTTAAATAACATTAAAACACTCAATCTGAACACCAGAATGAGAGACAAACTTAATGAACATTAAAACACTCTATCTAAACAGAAGAATGAGAGACAAACTTAAATAACATTAAAACAGTCCATCTAAACACCAGAATGAGAGACAAGCTTAAATGACATTAAAACAGTCCATCTAAACACCAGAATGAGAGACAAGTTTAAATAACATTAAAACAGACCATCTAAACACCAGAATGACAGACAAACTGAAATACCATTAAAACAGTCCATGTAAACACCATAATGAGAGACAAGCTTAAATAACATTTTAAAAATCCATCTGAACACCAGAATGAGAGACAAACCTAAATGACATTAAAACAGTCTAATAAAACACCAGAATGAGAGACAAACTTATATGACATTAAAATATTCTATCTAAACACAAGAATGAGAGACAAACTTAAATAACATAAAAAACTCCATCTAAACACCAGAATGAGAGACAAGCTTAAGTAACATTAAAATACTCCATCTAAACACCAGAATGAGAGACAAACCTAAATGACATTAAAACGGTCCATTTAAACACCAGAATGAGAGACAAACTTAAATAACATTAAAATAGTCCATTTAAACACCAGAATGAGAGACAAATTTAAATAACATTAAAACAGTCAATCTAAACACCAGAATGAGAGAGAAGATTAATTAACATTAAAATAGTCCATCTAAACACCAGAATGAGAGACAAATTTAAATAATATTAAAACTGTCCATCTAAACACCAGAATGAAATACAAACTCAAATGAAATTTCAACACTCCATATGAACACCAGAGTGAGAGAAAAACGTAAATAATATTACAACACTCCATCTAAAAGCCAGAAAGAGAGACAAGCTTAAATAACATTTAAAAAGTCCATATAAACACCAGAATGAGAGTCAAGCTTAAATAATATTAAAATAGTCCATCTAAACACAAGAATGAGAGACAAACTTAAATAACATTAAAACAGTCCATCTAAACACCAGAATGAGAGTCAAGCTTAAGTAACATTAAAATAGTCAATGTAAACACCAGAATAAGAGAGAAGCTTAATTAACATTAAAATAGTCCATCTAAACACCAGAATCAGAGACAAACTTAAATAACATTAAAACTGTCAATCTAAACACCAGAATGAGAGACAAACTCAAATGAAATTGCAACACCTCATATGAACAAAAGAATGAAAGAAAAACTTAAATAACATTAAAACAGTGCATATAAACATCAGAATGAGAGACAAGCTTAAATAACATTAAAACAGTCCATCTAAACACCAGAATGAGAGAAAAGCTTAAATAACATTAAAACATTCCATCTAAACACCAGAATGAGAAACAAGCTTAAGTAATATTTAAAAAGTCCATGTAAACACCAGAATGAGAGTCAAGCTTAAATAAGATTTAAAACAGTCTTTCCAAAAACAAGAATGAGAGAGAAGCTTAAATAACATCAAAACAGTCAATCTAAACACCAGAATGATAAACAAGCTTAAATAACATTAAAACACTCAATCTGAACACCAGAATGAGAGACAAACTTAATGAGCATTAAAACAGTCCATCTAAACACCAGAATGAGAGATAAGCTTAAATAAAATTAAAAGAGTCCATATAAACACCAGAATGAGAAACAAGCTTAAGTAACATTTAAAAAGTCCATCTAAACACCAGAATGAGAGTCAAGCTTAAATAATATTAAAATACTCCATCTAAACACCAGAATGAGAGACAAACCTAAATGACATTAAAACAGTCCATTTAAACACCAGAATGAGAGACAAACTTAAATAACATTAAAATAGTCCATTTAAACACCAGAATGAGAGACAAATTTAAATAACATTAAAACAGTCAATCTAAACACCAGAATGAGAGAGAAGCTTAATTAACATTAAAATAGTCCATCTAAACACCAGAATGAGAGACAAATTTAAATAATATTAAAACTGTCCATCTAAACACCAGAATGAGATACAAACTCAAATGAAATTTCAACACTCCATATGAACACCAGAATGAGAGAAAACTTAAATAATATTACAACACTCCATCTAAAAGCCAGAAAGAGAGACAAGCTTAAATAACATTTAAAAAGTCCATATAAACACCAGAATGAGAGTCAAGCTTAAATAATATTAAAATAGTCCATCTAAACACAAGAATGAGAGACAAACTTAAATAACATTAAAACAGTCCATCTAAACACCAGAATGAGAGTCAAGCTTAAGTAACATTAAAATAGTCCATCTAAACATCAGAATCAGAGACAAACTTAAATAACATTAAAACTGTCAATCTAAACACAAGAATGAGAGACAAACTCAAATCAAATTGCAACACCTCATATGAACAAAAGAATGAAAGAAAAACGTAAATAACATTAAAACAGTCCATCTAAACACCAGAATGAGAGACAAGTTTAAATAACATTAAAACAGTCCATCTAAACACCAGAATGAGAGATAAGCTTAAATAACATTAAAACATTCCACCTAAACACCAGAATGAGAAACAAGCTTAAGTAACATTTAAAAAGTCCATGTAAACACGAGAATGAGAGTCAAGCTTAAATAAGATTTAAAACAGTCTTTCCAAACACAAGAATGAGAGAGAAGCTTAAATAACATTAAAACAGTCAATCTAAACACCAGAATGATAAACAAGCTTAAATAACATTAAAACACTCAATCTGAACACCAGAATGAGAGACAAACTTAATGAATATTAAAACAGTCCATCTAAACACCAGAATGAGAGATAAGCTTAAATAAAATTAAAAGAGTCCATATAAACACCAGAATGAGAGACAAACTCAAATACCATTAAAACAGTCCTTCTAAACACCATTATGAGAGACAAGCTTAAATAACATTTAAAAAAATCCATCTGAACACCGGAATGAGAGACAAACTTATATAACATTAAAACACTCTATCTATACAGAAGAATGAGAGACAAACTTAAATAACATTAAAACAGTCCATCTAAACACCAGAATGAGAGGCAAGCTTAAGTAACATTAAAATAGTCAATGTAAACACCAGAATGAGAGAGAAGCTTAAATAACATTTTAAAAATCCATCTGAACACCAGAATGAGAGACAAACCTAAATGACATTAAAACAGTCTAATAAAACACCAGAATGAGAGACAAACTTATATGACATTAAAATATTCTATCTAAACATAAGAATGAGAGACAAGCTTAAATTCATTAAAACAGTCCATCTAAACACCAGAATGAGAGACTAGCTTAAATAACATTAAAACAGTCCATCTAAATACCAGAATGAGAGACAAGTTTAAATAACATTAAAACAGACCATCTAAACACCAGAATGAGAGACAAACTGAAATACCATTAAAACAGTCCATGTAAACACCATAATGAGAAACAAGCTTAAATAACATTTTAAAAATCCATCTGAACACCAGAATGAGAGACAAACCTAAATGACATTAAAACAGTCTAATAAAACACCAGAATGAGAGACAAACTTATATGACATTAAAATATTCTATCTAAACACAAGAATGAGAGAAAAACTTAAATAACATCAAAACACCCCATCTAAACATCAGAATGAGAGACAAGCTTAAATAACATTAAAATAGTCCATCTAAACAACAGAATGAGAGACAAACTTATATAACATTACAACTTTCTATCTAAACACAAGAATGAGAGACAAACTTAAATAACCTTAAAACAGTCCATCTAAACACCAGAGTGAGAGGCAAGCTTAAATAACATTAAAACAGTCCATCTAAACACCAGAATTAGAGACAAGCTTAAATAACATTAAAACAGTCCATCTAAACACCAGAATGAGAGAAAAGCTTAAATAACATTAAAACATTCCATCTAAACACCAGAATGAGAAACAAGCTTAAGTAATATTTAAAAAGTCCATGTAAACACCAGAATGAGAGTCAAGCTTAAATAAGATTTAAAACAGTCTTTCCAAAAACAAGAATGAGAGAGAAGCTTAAATAACATCAAAACAGTCAATCTAAACACCAGAATGATAAACAAGCTTAAATAACATTAAAACACTCAATCTGAACACCAGAATGAGAGACAAACTTAATGAGCATTAAAACAGTCCATCTAAACACCAGAATGAGAGATAAGCTTAAATAAAATTAAAAGAGTCCATATAAACACCAGAATGAGAAACAAGCTTAAGTAACATTTAAAAAGTCCATCTAAACACCAGAATGAGAGTCAAGCTTAAATAATATTAAAATACTCCATCTAAACACCAGAATGAGAGACAAACCTAAATGACATTAAAACAGTCCATTTAAACACCAGAATGAGAGACAAACTTAAATAACATTAAAATAGTCCATTTAAACACCAGAATGAGAGACAAATTTAAATAACATTAAAACAGTCAATCTAAACACCAGAATGAGAGAGAAGCTTAATTAACATTAAAATAGTCCATCTAAACACCAGAATGAGAGACAAATTTAAATAATATTAAAACTGTCCATCTAAACACCAGAATGAGATACAAACTCAAATGAAATTTCAACACTCCATATGAACACCAGAATGAGAGAAAAACTTAAATAATATTACAACACTCCATCTAAAAGCCAGAAAGAGAGACAAGCTTAAATAACATTTAAAAAGTCCATATAAACACCAGAATGAGAGTCAAGCTTAAATAATATTAAAATAGTCCATCTAAACACAAGAATGAGAGACAAACTTAAATAACATTAAAACAGTCCATCTAAACACCAGAATGAGAGTCAAGCTTAAGTAACATTAAAATAGTCCATCTAAACACCAGAATCAGAGACAAACTTAAATAACATTAAAACTGTCAATCTAAACACAAGAATGAGAGACAAACTCAAATCAAATTGCAACACCTCATATGAACAAAAGAATGAAAGAAAAACGTAAATAACATTAAAACAGTGCATCTAAACACCAGAATGAGAGACAAGTTTAAATAACATTAAAACAGTCCATCTAAACACCAGAATGAGAGATAAGCTTAAATAACATTAAAACATTCCACCTAAACACCAGAATGAGAAACAAGCTTAAGTAACATTTAAAAAGTCCATGTAAACACGAGAATGAGAGTCAAGCTTAAATAAGATTTAAAACAGTCTTTCCAAACACAAGAATGAGAGAGAAGCTTAAATAACATTAAAACAGTCAATCTAAACACCAGAATGATAAACAAGCTTAAATAACATTAAAACACTCAATCTGAACACCAGAATGAGAGACAAACTTAATGAACATTAAAACAGTCCATCTAAACACCAGAATGAGAGATAAGCTTAAATAAAATTAAAAGAGTCCATATAAACACCAGAATGAGAGACAAACTCAAATACCATTAAAACAGTCCTTCTAAACACCATTATGAGAGACAAGCTTAAATAACATTTAAAAAATCCATCTGAACACCGGAATGAGAGACAAACTTATATAACATTAAAACACTCTATCTATACAGAAGAATGAGAGACAAACTTAAATAACATTAAAACAGTCCATCTAAACACCAGAATGAGAGGCAAGCTTAAGTAACATTAAAATAGTCAATGTAAACACCAGAATGAGAGAGAAGCTTAAATAACATTTTAAAAAATCCATCTGAACACCAGAATGAGAGACAAACCTAAATGACATTAAAACAGTCTAATAAAACACCAGAATGAGAGACAAACTTATATGACATTAAAATATTCTATCTAAACATAAGAATGAGAGACAAGCTTAAATTCATTAAAACAGTCCATCTAAACACCAGAATGAGAGACTAGCTTAAATAACATTAAAACAGTCCATCTAAATACCAGAATGAGAGACAAGTTTAAATAACATTAAAACAGACCATCTAAACACCAGAATGAGAGACAAACTGAAATACCATTAAAACAGTCCATGTAAACACCATAATGAGAAACAAGCTTAAATAACATTTTAAAAATCCATCTGAACACCAGAATGAGAGACAAACCTAAATGACATTAAAACAGTCTAATAAAACACCAGAATGAGAGACAAACTTATATGACATTAAAATATTCTATCTAAACACAAGAATGAGAGAAAAACTTAAATAACATCAAAACACCCCATCTAAACATCAGAATGAGAGACAAGCTTAAATAACATTAAAATAGTCCATCTAAACAACAGAATGAGAGACAAACTTATATAACATTAAAACTTTCTATCTAAACACAAGAATGAGAGACAAACTTAAATAACCTTAAAACAGTCCATCTAAACACCAGAGTGAGAGGCAAGCTTAAATAACATTAAAACAGTCCATCTAAACACCAGAATTAAAGACAAGCTTAAATAACATTAAAACAGTCCATCTAAACACCAAAATGAGAGTCAATCTTAAGTAACATTAAAATAGTCCATCTATACACCAGAATGAGAGACAAACCTAAATGACATTAAAACAGTCCATTTAAACAACAGAATGAGTACAAACTTAAATAACATTAAAATAGTCCATCTAAACACCTGTATGAGAGACAAACTTAAATAACATTAAAACACTCCATCTAAACAGCAGAGTGAGAGACAAACTTAAATAACATTAAAATAGTCAATCTAAACACCAGAATGAGAGACAAGCTAAAATAACAATAAACAGTCCATCTAAACACCAGAATGAGAGAGAAGCTTAGATAATATTAAAATAGTCCATCTAAACACAATAATGAGAGACAAAGTTAAATAACATTAAAACAGTCCATCTAAACAGCAGAATGAGAGACAAGCTTAAATAACATTAAAACAGTCCATCTAAACACCAGAATGAGAGACAAGCTTAAATTCATTAAAACAGTCCATCTAAACACCAGGGAGAGACTAGCTTAAATAACATTAAAACAGACCATCTAAACACCAGAATGAGAGACAAACTCAAATACCATTAAAACAGTCCATCTAAACACCATAATGAGAGATAAGCTTAAATAACATTTAAAAAATACATCTGAACACCAGAATGAGAAACGAACCTAAATGACATTAAAACAGTCAAATAAAACACCAGAATGAGAGACAAACTTATATGACATTAAAATATTCTATCTAAACACAAGAATGAGAGACAAACTTAAATAACATTAAAATAGTCCATCTAAACACCAGTATGAGAGGCAAACTTAAATAACATTAAAACACTCCATCTAAACACCAGAGTGAGAGACAAACTTAAATAACATTAAAATAGTCAATCTAAACACCAGAATGAGAGAGAAGCTTAATTAACATTAAAATAGTCCATCTAAACATCAGAATGAGAGACAAACTCAAATGAAATTGCAACACTCCATATGAACACCTGAATGAGAGAAAAACTTAAATAACATTAAAACACTCCATCTAAACACCAGAAAGAGAGACAAAGTTAAATAACATTAAAACAGTCCATCTAAACACCAGAATGAGAGACAAGCTTAAATAACATTAAAACAGTCCATCTAAACACCAGAATGAGAGAAAAGCTTAAATAACATTAAAACATTCCATCTAAACACCAGAATGAGAAACAAGCTTAAGTAACATTTAAAAAGTCCATGTAAACACCAGAATGAGAGTCAAGCTTAAATAAGATTTAAAACAGTCTTTCCAAACACAAGAATGAGAGAGAAGGTTAAATAACATTAAAACAGTCAATCTAAACACCAGAATGATAAACAAGCTTAAATAACATTAAAACACTCAATCTGAACACCAGAATGAGAGACAAACTTAATGAACATTAAAACAGTCCATCTAAACACCAGAATGAGAGTCAAGCTTAAGTAACATTTAAAAAATCCATCTGAACACCGGAATGAGAGACAAACTTATATAACATTAAAACACTCTATCTAAACAGAAGAATGAGAGACAAACTTAAATAACATTAAAACAGTCCATCTAAACACCAGAATGAGAGGCAAGCTTAAAAAACATTAAAGCAGTCCATCTAAACACCAGAATGAGAGTCAAGCTTAAGTAACATTAAAATAGTCAATGTAAACACCAGAATGAGAGAGAAGCTTAAATAACATTTTAAAAATCCATCTGAACACCAGAATGAGAGACAAACCTAAATGACATTAAAACAGTCTAATAAAACACCAGAATGAGAGACAAACTTATATGACATTAAAATATTCTATCTAAACATAAGAATGAGAGACAAGCTTAAATTCATTAAAACAGTCCATCTAAACACCAGAATGAGAGACTAGTTTAAATAACATTAAAACAGTCCATCTAAATACCAGAATTAGAGACAAGTTTAAATAACATTAAAACAGACCATCTAAACACCAGAATGAGAGACAAACTGAAATACCATTAAAACAGTCCATGTAAACACCATAATGAGAGACAAGCTTAAATAACATTTTAAAAATCCATCTGAACACCAGAATGAGAGACAAACCTAAATGACATTAAAACAGTCTAATAAAACACCAGAATGAGAGACAAACTTATATGACATTAAAATATTCTATCTAAACTTCAGAATGAGAGACAAGCTTAAATAACATTAAAATAGTCCATCTAATCACCAGAATGAGAGACAAACTTATATAACATTAAAACTTTCTATCTAAACACAAGAATGAGAGACAAACTTAAATAACCTTAAAACAGTCCATCTAAACACCAGAGTGAGAGGCAAGCTTAAATAACATTAAAACAGTCCATCTAAACACCAGAATGAGAGTCAAGCTTAAGTAACATTAAAATAGTCCATCTAAACACCAGAACGAGAGACAAACTTAAATAACATTAAAACTGTCAATCTAAACAGCAGAATCAGAGACAAACTCAAATGAAATTGCAACACCTCATATGAACACCAGAAAGAGAGACAAACTTAAATAACATTAAAACAGTCCATCTAAATACCAGAATGAGAGACAAGCTTAAATAACATTAAAACAGTCCATCTAAACACCAAAATGAGAGTCAATCTTAAGTAACATTAAAATAGTCCATCTATACACCAGAATGAGAGACAAACCTAAATGACATTAAAACAGTCCATTTAAACAACGGAATGAGTACAAACTTAAATAACATTAAAATAGTCCATCTAAACACCTGTATGAGAGACAAACTTAAATAACATTAAAACTCTCCATCTAAACAGCAGAGTGAGAGACAAACTTAAATAACATTAAAATAGTCAATCTAAACACCAGAATGAGAGAGAATCTTAATTAACATTAAAATAGTCCATCTAAACATCAGAATGAGAGACAAACTTAAATAACTTTAAAACAGTCCATCTAAACAAAAGAATAAGAGACAAGCTAAAATAACATTAAAACAGTCCATCTAAACACCAGAATGAGAGAGAAGCTTAGATAATATTAAAATAGTCCATCTAAACACAAGAATGAGAGACAAAGTTAAATAACATTAAAACAGTCTATCCAAACACAAGAATGAGAGACAAACTTAAATGACATTAAAACAGTCAAATAAAACACCAGAATGAGAGACAAACTTATATGACATTAAAATATTCTATCTAAACACCAGAATGAGAGAGAAGCTTAATTAACATTAAAATAGTCCATCTAAACATCAGAATGAGAGACAAACTCAAATGAAATTGCAACACTCCATATGAACACCTGAATGAGAGAAAAACTTAAATAACATTAAAACACACCATCTAAACTCCAGAAAGAGAGACAAAGTTAAATAACATTAAAACAGTCTATCCAAACACAAGAATGAGAGACAAGCTTAAATAACATTAAAACAGTCCATCTAAACACCAGAATGATAAACAAGCTTAAATAACATTAAAACACTCCATCTGAACACCAGAATGAGAGACAAACTTAATGAACATTAAAACAGTCCATCTAAACACCAGAATGAGAGATAAGCTTAAATAAAATTAAAAGAGTCCATATAAACACCAGAATGAGAGACAAACTCAAATACCATTAAAACAGTCCTTCTAAACACCATAATGAGAGACAAGCTTAAATAACATTTAAAAAATCCCTCTGAACACGAGAATGAAAGAGAAACTTATATAACATTAAAACACTCTATCTAAACAGAAGAATGAGAGAGAAACTTAAATAACATTAAAACAGTCTATCTAAACAGCAGAAAGAGAGACAAGCTTAAATAACATTAAAACAGTCCATCTAAACACCAGAATGAGAGACAAGCTTAAATTCATTAAAACAGTCCATCTAAACACCATAATGAGAGATAAGCTTAAATAAAATTAAAAGAGTCCATATAAACACCAGAATGAGAGACAAACCTAAATTACATTAAAACAGTCTAATGAAACACCAGAATGATAGACAAACTTATATGACATTAAAATATTCTATCTAAACACAAGAATGAGAGAGAAACTTAAATAACATTAAAATAGTCCATCTAAACACCAGTATGAGAGACAAACTTAAATAACATTAAAACACTCCATCTAAACACCAGAGTGAGAGACAAACTTAAATAACATTAAAATAGTCAATCTAAACACCAGAATGAGAGAGAAGCTTAATTAACATTAAAATATTCCATCTAAACATCAGAATGAGAGACAAACTGAAATGAAATTGCAACACTCCATATGAACACCGGAATGTGAAAAAAACTTAAATAACATTAAAACACTCCATCTAAACACCAGAAAGAGAGACAAACTTAAATAACATTAAAACAGTCCATCTAAACACCAGAATGAGAGACAAGCTTAAATAAAATTAAAACAGTCCATCTAAACACCAGAATGAGAGACAAGCTTAAATTCATTAAAACAGTCCATCTAAACACCATAATGAGAGACAAGCCTAAATAACATTTAAAAAATACATCTGAACACCAGAATGAGAGACAAACCTAAATGACATTAAAACAGTCAAATAAAACACCAGAATGAGAGACAAACTTATATGACATTAAAATATTCTATCTAAACACAAGAATGAGAGACAAACTTAAATAACATTAAAATAGTCCATCTAAACACCAGTATGAGAGGCAAACTTAAATAACATTAAAACACTCCATCTAAACACCAGAGTGAGAGACAAACTTAAATAACATTAAAATAGTCAATCTAAACACCAGAATGAGAGAGAAGCTTAATTAACATTAAAATAGTCCATCTAAACATCAGAATGAGAGACAAACTCAAATGAAATTGCAACACTCCATATGAACACCTGAATGAGAGAAAAACTTAAATAACATTAAAACACTCCATCTAAACACCAGAAAGAGAGACAAAGTTAAATAACATTAAAACAGTCGATCCAAACACAAGAATGAGAGACAAGCTTAAATAACATTAAAACAGTCCATCTAAACACCAGAATGATAAACAAGCTTAAATAACATTAAAACAGTCCATCTGAACACCAGAATGAGCGACAAACTTAATGAACATTAAAACAGTCCATCTAAACACCATAATGAGAGACAAGCTTAAATAACATTTAAAAAATCCCTCTGAACACGAGAATGAGAGAGAAACTTATATAACATTAAAACACTCTATCTAAACAGAAGAATGAGAGACAAACTTAAATAACATTAAAACAGTCCATCTAAACAGCAGAAAGAGAGACAAGCTTAAATAACATTAAAACAGTCCATCTAAACACCAGAATGAGAAACAAGCTTAAATTCATTAAAACAGTCCATCTAAACACCATAATGAGAGACAAGCTTAAATAACATTTAAAAAATACATCTGAACACCAGAATGAGAGACAAACCTAAATGACATTAAAACAGTCTAATGAAACACCAGAATGATAGACAAACTTATATGACATTAAAATATTCTATCTAAACACAAGAATGAGAGACAAACTTAAATAACATTAAAATAGTCCATCTAAACACCAGTATGAGAGGCAAACTTAAATAACATTAAAACTCTCCATCTAAACACCAGAGTGAGAGACAAACTTAAATAACATTAAAATAGTCAATCTAAACACCAGAATGAGAGAGAAGCTTAATTAACATTAAAATAGTCCATCTAAACTTCAGAATGAGAGACAAACTCAAATGAAATTGCAACACTCCATATGAACACCGGAATGTGAGAAAAACTTAAATAACATTAAAACACTCCATCTAAACACCAGAAAGAGAGACAAACTTAAATAAAATTAAAACAGTCCATCTAAACACCAGGGAGAGACTAGCTTAAATAACATTAAAACAGACCATCTAAACACCAGAATGAGAGACAAACTCAAATACCATTAAAACAGTCCATCTAAACACCATAATGAGAGACAAGCTTAAATAACATTTAAAAAATACATCTGAACACCAGAATGAGAGACAAACCTAAATGACATTAAAACAGTCAAATAAAACATTATATGACATTAAAATATTCTATCTAAACACAAGAATGAGAGACAAACTTAAATAACATTAAAATAGTCCATCTAAACACCAGTATGAGAGGCAAACTTAAATAACATTAAAACTCTCCATCTAAACACCAGAGTGAGAGACAAACTTAAATAACATTAAAATAGTCAATCTAAACACCAGAATGAGAGAGAAGCTTAATTAACATTAAAATAGTCCATCTAAACATCAGAATGAGAGACAAACTCAAATGAAATTGCAACACTCCATATGAACACCGGAATGTGAGAAAAACTTAAATAACATTAAAACACTCCATCTAAACACCAGAAAGAGAGACAAACTCAAATAACATTAAAACAGTCCATCTAAACACCAGAATGAGAGACAAGCTTAAATAAAATTAAAACAGTCCATCTAAACACCAGAATGAGAGACAAGCTTAAATTCATTAAAACAGTCCATCTAAACACCAGGGAGAGACTAGCTTAAATAACATTAAAACAGTCCATCTAAACACCAGAATGAGAGACAAACTTAAATACCATTAAAACAGTCCATCTAAACAACATAATGAGAGACAAGCTTAAATAACATTTTAAAAAATACATCTAAACACCAGAATGAGAGACAAACCTAAATGACATTAAAACAGTCAAATAAAACACCAGAATGAGAGACAAACTTATATAACATTAAAATAGTCCATCTAAACACCAGAATGAGAGACAAACTTAAATAACATTAAAACACTCCATCTAAACACCAGAATGAGAGACAAGCTTAAATAACATTAAAACAGTCCATCTAAACACCAGAATGAGAGACAAACGTAAATAACATTAAAACAGTCCATCTAAACACCAGAATGAGAGACAAGCTTAAATAACATTAAAACAGTCCATCTAAACACAGGAATGAGAGACAAGCTTAAATAACATTAAAACAGTCCATCTAAACACCAGAATGAGAGACAAGCTTAAATAACATTAAAACAGTCCATCTAAACACCAGAATGAGAGAGAAGCTTTAATAACATTAAAATAGTCCATCTAAACACCAGAATGAGAGACAAACTTAAATAACATTAAAACAGTCCATCTAAACACCAGAATGAGAGACAAACTTAAATAACATTAAAACAGTCCATCTAAACACCAGAATGAGAGACAATCTTAAATAACATTAAAACTGTCCATCTAAACACCAGAATGAGAGACAAGCTAAAATAACATTAAAACAGTCCATCTAAACACCAGAATGAGAGACAAGCTTAAATAACATTAAAACAGTCCATCTAAACACCAGAATGAGAGAAAAGCTTAAATAACATTAAAATAGTCCATCTAAACACCAGAATGAGAGAGAAGCTTTATTAACATTAATAGTCCATCTAAACACCAGAATGAGAGACAAACTTAAATAAAATTAAAACAGTCCATCTAAACACCAGAATGAGAGACAAAGTTAAATAACATTAAAACAGTCCATCTAAACACAAGAATGAGAGACAAGCTTAAATAACATTAAAACAGTCCATCTAAACACCAGAATGAGAGACAAGCTTAAATAACATTAAAACAGTCCATCTAAACACCAGAATGAGAGACAAACTTAATAACATTAAAACAGTCCATCTAAACACCAGAATGAGAGATAAGCTTAAATAAAATTAAAAGAGTCCATCTAAACACCAGAATGAGAGACAAACTTAAATAACATTAAAACAGTCCATCTAAACACCAGAATGAGAGACAAGCTTAAATAACATTAAAACAGTCCATCTAAACACCAGAATGAGAGACAAGCTTAAATAACATTAAAACAGTCCATCTAAACACCAGGGAGAGACAAGCTTAAATAACATTAAAACAGTCCATCTAAACACCAGAATGAGAGACAAACTCAAATACCATTAAAACAGTCCATCTAAACACCAGAATGAGAGACAAGCTTAAATAACATTTAAAAAATCCATCTAAACACCAGAATGAGAGACAAACCTAAATAACATTAAAACAGTCAAATAAAACACCAGAATGAGAGACAAACTTATATCACATTAAAATATTCATCTAAACACAAGAATGAGAGACAAACTTAAATAACATTAAAATAGTCCATCTAAACACCAGAATGAGAGACAAACTTAAATAACATTAAAACAGTCCATCTAAACACCAGAATGAGAGACAAGCTTAAATAACATTAAAACAGTCCATCTAAACACCAGAATGAGAGACAAACTTAAATAACATTAAAACAGTCCATCTAAACACCAGAATGAGAGACAAACTTAAATAACATTAAAACAGTCCATCTAAACACAGGAATGAGAGACAAGCTTAAATAACATTAAAACAGTCCATCTAAACACCAGAATGAGAGACAAACTTAAATAACATTAAAACAGTCCATCTAAACACCAGAATGAGAGAAGCTTAAATAACATTAAAATAGTCCATCTAAACACCAGAATGAGAGACAAACTTAAATAACATTAAAACAGTCCATCTAAACACCAGAATGAGAGACAAACTTAAATAACATTAAAACAGTCCATCTAAACACCAGAATGAGAGACAATTTTAAATAAAATTAAAACAGTCCATCTAAACACCAGAATTAGAGACAAGCTTAAATAACATTAAAACAGTCCATCTAAACACCAGAATGAGAGACAAACTTAAATAACATTAAAACAGTCCATCTAAACACCAGAATGAGAGACAAGCTTAAATAACATTAAAACAGTCCATCTAAACACCAGAATGAGAGACAAGCTTAAATAACATTAAAACAGTCCATCTAAACACAAGAATGAGAGACAAACTTAAATAACATTAAAACAGTCCATCTAAACACCAGAATGAGAGACAAGCTTAAATAACATTAAAACAGTCCATCTAAACACCAGAATGAGAGACAAGCTTAAATAACATTAAAACAGTCCATCTAAACACCAGAATGAGAGAGAAGCTTAAATAACATTAAAACAGTCCATCTAAACACCAGAATGAGAGACAAACTTAAATAACATTAAAACAGTCCATCTAAACACCAGAATGAGAGACAAGCTTAAATAACATTAAAACAGTCCATCTAAACACCAGAATGAGAGACAAACTCAAATGAAATTAAAACAGTCCATATAAACACCAGAATGAGAGACAAACCTAAATAACATTAAAACAGTCCATCTAAACACCAGAATGAGAGACAAACTTAAATAACATAAAATAGTCCATCTAAACACAAGAATGAGAGACAAACTTAAATAACATTAAAACAGTCCATCTAAACACCAGAATGAGAGACAAGCTTAAATAACATTAAAATAGTCCATCTAAACACCAGAATGAGAGACAAACCTAAATAAAATTAAAACAGTCCATCTAAACACCAGAATGAGAGACAAGCTTAAATAACATTAAAACAGTCCATCTAAACACCAGAATGAGAGAAAAGCTTAAATAACATTAAAACATTCCATCTAAACACCAGAATGAGAGACAAGCTTAAATAACATTAAAACAGTCCATCTAAACACCAGAATATGAGTCAAGCTTAAATAATATTAAAATAGTCCATCTAAACACAAGAATGACAGACAAAGTTAAATAAGATTAAAACAGTCCATCTAAACACCAGAATGATAAACAAGCTTAAATAACATTTAAAAAATCCCTCTGAACACGAGAATGAGAGACAAACTTAAATAACATTAAAACATTCCATCTAAACACCAGAATGAGAAACAAGCTTAAGTAACATTTAAAAAGTCCATGTAAACACCAGAATGAGAGACAAGCTTAAATAACATTAAAACAGTCCATCTAAACACAAGAATGAGAGACAAGCTTAAATAACATTAAAACAGTCAATCTAAACACCAGAATGAGAGACAAGCTTAAATAACATTAAAACAGTCAATCTAAACACCAGAATGAGAGACAAACTTAATGAACATTAAAACAGTCCATCTAAACACCAGAATGAGAGACAAGCTTAAATAACATTTAAAAAATCCATCTGAACACCGGAATGAGAGACAAACTTATATAACATTAAAACACTCTATCTAAACAGAAGAATGAGAGACAAACTTAAATAACATTAAAACAGTCCATCTAAACACCAGAATGAGAGACAAGCTTAAAAAACATTAAAACAGTCCATCTAAACACCAGAATGAGAGACAAGCTTAAATAACATTAAAACAGTCAATCTAAACACCAGAATGAGAGAGAAGCTTAAATAACATTTAAAAAATCCATCTGAACACCAGAATGAGAGACAAACCTAAATGACATTAAAACAGTCTAATAAAACACCAGAATGAGAGACAAACTTATATGACATTAAAATATTCTATCTAAACACAAGAATGAGAGACAAACTTAAATAACATTAAAACACTCCATCTAAACACCAGAATGAGAGACAAGCTTAAATAACATTAAAACAGTCCATCTAAACACCAGAATGAGAGACAAGTTTAAATAACATTAAAACAGTCCATCTAAACACCAGAATGAGAGACAAACTGAAATACCATTAAAACAGTCCATCTAAACACCATAATGAGAGACAAGCTTAAATAACATTTTAAAAATCCATCTGAACACCAGAATGAGAGACAAACTTATATGACATTAAAATATTCTATCTAAACTTCAGAATGAGAGACAAGCTTAAATAACATTAAAATAGTCCATCTAAACACCAGAATGAGAGACAAACTTAAATAACATTAAAACAGTCCATCTAAACACCAGAATGAGAGACAAACTTAAATAACATTAAAACAGTCCATCTAAACACCAGAATGAGAGACAAGCTTAAATAACATTAAAATAGTCCATCTAAACACCAGAATGAGAGACAAACTTAAATAACATTAAAACAGTCCATCTAAACACCAGAATGAGAGACAAACTCAAATGAAATTAAAACACCTCATATGAACACCAGAATGAGAGACAAACTTAAATAACATTAAAACAGTCCATCTAAACACCAGAATGAGATACAAACTTAAATAACATTAAAACAGTCCATCTATACACCAGAATGAGAGACAATCTTAAATAAAATTAAAACTTTCCATCCAAACACCAGAATTAGAGACAAGCTTAAATAACATTAAAACAGTCCATCTAAACACGAGAATGAGAGACAAACTTGAATAACATTAAAACAGTCCATCTAAACACCAGAATGAGAGACAAGCTTAAATAACATTAAAACAGTCCATCTAAACACCAGAATGAGAGACAAGCTTAAATAACATTAAAACAGTCCATCTAAACACCAGAATGAGAGACAAACTTAAATAACATTAAAACAGTCCATCTAAACACCAGAATGAGAGACAAGCTTAAATAACATTAAAACAGTCCATCTAAACACCAGAATGAGAGACAAGCTTAAATAACATTAAAACAGTCCATCTAAACACCAGAATGAGAGACAAGCTTAAATAACATTAAAACAGTCCATCTAAACACCAGAATGAGAGAAGCTTAAATAACATTAAAACAGTCCATCTAAACACCAGAATGAGAGACAAACTTAAATAAAATTAAAACAGTCCATCTAAACACCAGAATGAGAGACAAACTCAAATGAAATTGCAACACCCTCCATCTGAACACCAGAATGAGAGACAAACTTAAATAACATTAAAACAGTCCAATAAAACACCAGAATGAGAGACAAACTTAAATAACATTAAAACAGTCCATCTAAACACAAGAATGAGAGACAAACTTAAATAACATTAAAACAGTCCATCTAAACACCAGAATGAGAGACAAGCTTAAATAACATTAAAACAGTCCATCTAAACACCAGAATGAGAGACAAACTTAAATAACATTAAAACAGTCCATCTAAACACCAGAATGAGAGACAAGCTTAAATAACATTAAAACAGTCCATCTAAACACCAGAATGAGAGAAAAGCTTAAATAACATTAAAACAGTCCATCTAAACACCAGAATGAGAGACAAGCTTAAATAACATTAAAACAGTCCATCTAAACACCAGAATGAGAGAGACAAGCTTAAATAACATTAAAACAGTCCATCTAAACACAAGAATGAGAGACAAAGTTAAATAACATTAAAACAGTCCATCTAAACACCAGAATGAGAAACAAGCTTAAATAACATTAAAAAAGTCCATCTAAACACCAGAATGAGAGACAAACTTAAATAACATTAAAACAGTCCATCTAAACACCAGAATGAGAAACAAGCTTAAATAACATTTAAAAAGTCCATCTAAACACCAGAATGAGAGACAAACTTAAATAACATTAAAACAGTCCATCTAAACACCAGAATGAGAGACAAGCTTAAATAACATTAAAACAGTCCATCTAAACACCAGAATGAGAAACAAACTTAAATAACATTAAAACAGTCCATCTAAACACCAGAATGAGAGACAAACTTAATAACATTAAAACAGTCCATCTAAACACCAGAATGAGAGACAAGCTTAAATAACATTAAAAAGTCCATCTAAACACCAGAATGAGAGACAAACTTAAATAACATTAAAACACTCCATCTAAACAGAAGAATGAGAGACAAACTTAAATAACATTAAAACAGTCCATCTAAACACCAGAATGAGAGACAAGCTTAAAAACATTAAAACAGTCCATCTAAACACCAGAATGAGAGACAAGCTTAAATAACATTAAAACAGTCCATCTAAACACCAGAATGAGAGAGAAACTTAAATAACATTAAAAAAATCCATCTAAACACCAGAATGAGAGACAAACCTAAATAACATTAAAACAGTCTAATAAACACCAGAATGAGAGACAAACTTAAATGACATTAAAACATTCTATCTAAACATAAGAATGAGAGACAAACTTAAATAACATTAAAACAGTCCATCTAAACACCAGAATGAGAGACAAGCTTAAATAACATTAAAACAGTCCATCTAAACACCAGAATGAGAGACAAGTTTAAATAACATTAAAACAGTCCATCTAAACACCAGAATGAGAGACAAACTTAAATAACATTAAAACAGTCCATCTAAACACCATAATGAGAGACAAGCTTAAATAACATTTAAAAAATCCATCTAAACACCAGAATGAGAGACAAACCTAAATAACATTAAAACAGTCCAATAAAACACCAGAATGAGAGACAAACTTATATAACATTAAAATATTCCATCTAAACACCAGAATGAGAGACAAGCTTAAATAACATTAAAATAGTCCATCTAAACACCAGAATGAGAGACAAACTTAAATAACATTAAAACTTTCCATCTAAACACCAGAATGAGAGACAAACTTAAATAACATTAAAACAGTCCATCTAAACACCAGAATGAGAGGCAAGCTTAAATAACATTAAAACAGTCCATCTAAACACCAGAATGAGAGACAAGCTTAAATAACATTAAAATAGTCCATCTAAACACCAGAATGAGAGACAAACTTAAATAACATTAAAACAGTCCATCTAAACACCAGAATGAGAGACAAACTTAAATAACATTAAAACAGTCCATCTAAACACCAGAATGAGAGACAAACTTAAATAACATTAAAACAGTCCATCTAAACACCAGAATGAGAGACAAGCTTAAATAACATTAAAACAGTCCATCTAAACACCAGAATGAGAGACAAACTTAAATAACATTAAAATAGTCCATCTAAACACCAGAATGAGAGACAAACTTAAATAACATTAAAACAGTCCATCTAAACACCAGAATGAGAGACAAACTTAAATAACATTAAAACAGTCCATCTAAACACCAGAATGAGAGACAAACTTAAATAACATTAAAACACTCCATCTAAACACCAGAATGAGAGACAAACTTAAATAACATTAAAACAGTCCATCTAAACACCAGAATGAGAGAGAATCTTAAATAACATTAAAACAGTCCATCTAAACACCAGAATGAGAGACAAACTTAAATAACATTAAAACAGTCCATCTAAACAAAAGAATGAGAGACAAGCTTAAATAACATTAAAACAGTCCATCTAAACACCAGAATGAGAGACAAGCTTAAATAACATTAAAACAGTCCATCTAAACACCAGAATGAGAGACAAACTTAAATAACATTAAAACAGTCCATCTAAACACAAGAATGAGAGACAAACTTAAATAACATTAAAACAGTCCATCTAAACACCAGAATGAGAGACAAACTTAAATAACATTAAAATAGTCCATCTAAACACCAGAATGAGAGACAAGCTTAAATAACATTAAAACAGTCCATCTAAACATCAGAATGAGAGACAAACTCAAATAAAATTAAAACAGTCCATCTGAACACCAGAATGAGAGAAAAACTTAAATAACATTAAAACAGTCCATCTAAACACCAGAAAGAGAGACAAACTTAAATAACATTAAAACAGTCCATCTAAACACCAGAATGAGAGACAAGCTTAAATAACATTAAAACAGTCCATCTAAACACCAGAATGAGAAACAAGCTTAAATAACATTAAAACAGTCCATCTAAACACCAGAATGAGAGACAAACTTAAATAACATTAAAACAGTCCATCTAAACACCAGAATGAGAGACAAGCTTAAATAAAATTAAAACAGTCCATCTAAACACCAGAATGAGAGACAAACTTAAATAACATTAAAACAGTCCATCTAAACACCAGAATGAGAGACAAGCTTAAATAACATTAAAAAAATCCATCTAAACACCAGAATGAGAGAGAAACTTAAATAACATTAAAACAGTCCATCTAAACACCAGAATGAGAGAGAAACTTAAATAACATTAAAACAGTCCATCTAAACACCAGAATGAGAGACAAGCTTAAATAACATTAAAACAGTCCATCTAAACACCAGAATGAGAGACAAACTTAAATAACATTAAAACAGTCCATCTAAACACCAGAATGAGAGACAAACTTAAATAACATTAAAACAGTCCATCTAAACACCAGAATGAGAGAGAAGCTTAATTAACATTAAAACAGTCCATCTAAACACCAGAATGAGAGACAAACTCAAATAAATAACATTAAACACCGGAATGAGAAAAAACTTAAATAACATTAAAACACTCCATCTAAACACCAGAATGAGAGACAAACTTAAATAACATTAAAACAGTCCATCTAAACACCAGAATGAGAGACAAACTTAAATAAAATTAAAACAGTCCATCTAAACACCAGAATGAGAGACAAGCTTAAATAACATTAAAACAGTCCATCTAAACACCAGAATGAGAGACAAGCTTAAATAACATTAAAACAGTCCATCTAAACACCAGAATGAGAGACAAACTTAAATAACATTAAAACAGTCCATCTAAACACCAGAATGAGAGACAAGCTTAAATAACATTAAAAAATACATCTAAACACCAGAATGAGAGACAAACCTTAAATGACATTAAAACAGTCAAATCTAAACACCAGAATGAGAGACAAACTTAAATGACATTAAAACAGTCCATCTAAACACAAGAATGAGAGACAAACTTAAATAACATTAAAATAGTCCATCTAAACACCAGAATGAGAGACAAACTTAAATAACATTAAAACAGTCCATCTAAAACACCAGAATGAGAGACAAACTTAAATAACATTAAAACAGTCAATCTAAACACCAGAATGAGAGACAAGCTTAAATAACATTAAAATAGTCCATCTAAACACCAGAATGAGAGACAAACCTAAATGAAATTAAAACAGTCCATATAAACACCAGAATGAGAGACAAACTTAAATAACATTAAAACATTCCATCTAAACACAGAAAGAGAGACAAACTTAAATAACATTAAAACAGTCCATCTAAACACAGAATGAGAGACAAGCTTAAATAACATTAAAACAGTCCATCTAAACACCAGAATGAGAGACAAGCTTAAATAAAATTAAAACAGTCCATCTAAACACCAGAATGAGAGACAAACTCAAATACCATTAAAACAGTCCATCTAAACACCATAATGAGAGACAAGCTTAAATAACATTTAAAAAATCCATCTGAACACGAGAATGAGAGAGAGAAACTTATATAACATTAAAACACTCTATCTAAACAGAAGAATGAGAGACAAACTTAAATAACATTAAAACAGTCCATCTAAACAGCAGAATGAGAGACAAGCTTAAATAACATTAAAACAGTCCATCTAAACACCAGAATGAGAAACAAGCTTAAATTCATTAAAACAGTCCATCTAAACACCATAATGAGAGACAAGCTTAAATAACATTTAAAAAATACATCTGAACACCAGAATGAGAGACAAACCTAAATGACATTAAAACAGTCTAATAAAACACCAGAATGAGAGACAAACTTATATGACATTAAAATATTCTATCTAAACACAAGAATGAGAGACAAACTTAAATAACATTAAAATAGTCCATCTAAACACCAGTATGAGAGGCAAACTTAAATAACATTAAAACACTCCATCTAAACACCAGAGTGAGAGACAAACTTAAATAACATTAAAATAGTCAATCTAAACACCAGAATGAGAGAGAAGCTTAATTAACATTAAAATAGTCCATCTAAACATCAGAATGAGAGACAAACTCAAATGAAATTGCAACACTCCTTATGAACACCGGAATGAGAGAAAAACTTAAATAACATTAAAACAGTCCATCTAAACACCAGAATGAGAGACAAACTTAAATAACATTAAAACAGTCCATCTAAACACCAGAATGAGAGACAAGCTTAAATAACATTAAAACAGTCCATCTAAACACCAGAATGAGAGACAAACTTAAATAACATTAAAACAGTCCATCTAAACACCAGAATGAGAGACAAGCTTAAATAACATTAAAACAGTCCATCTAAACACCAGAATGAGAGACAAACTTAAATAACATTAAAACAGTCCATCTAAACACCAGAATGAGAGACAAGCTTAAATAACATTAAAACAGTCCATCTAAACACCAAGAATGAGAGACAAACTTAAATAACATTAAAATAGTCCATCTAAACACCAGAATGAGAGACAAACTTAAATAACATTAAAACACTCCATCTAAACACCAGAATGAGAGACAAACTTAAATAACATTAAAACAGTCCATCTAAACACCAGAATGAGAGACAAACTTAAATAACATTAAAACAGTCCATCTAAACACCAGAATGAGAGACAAACTTAAATAACATTAAAACAGTCCATCTAAACACCAGAATGAGAGACAAACTTAAATAACATTAAAACAGTCCATCTAAACACCAGAATGAGAGACAAACTTAAATAACATTAAAACACTCCATCTAAACACCAGAATGAGAGACAAACTTAAATAACATTAAAACAGTCCATCTAAACACCAGAATGAGAGACAAACTTAAATAACATTAAAACAGTCCATCTAAACACCAGAATGAGAGACAAGCTTAAATAAAATTAAAACAGTCCATCTAAACACCAGAATGAGAGACAAACTTAAATAACATTAAAACAGTCCATCTAAACACCAGAATGAGAGACAAGCTTAAATAACATTAAAACAGTCCATCTAAACACCAGAATGAGAGACAAACTTAAATAACATTAAAACAGTCCATCTAAACACCAGAATGAGAGACAAGCTTAAATAACATTAAAACAGTCCATCTAAACACCAGAATGAGAGACAAACTTAAATAACATTAAAACAGTCCATCTAAACACCAGAATGAGAGACAAGCTTAAATAACATTAAAACAGTCCATCTAAACACCAGAATGAGAGACAAACTTAAATAACATTAAAACAGTCCATCTAAACACCAGAATGAGAGACAAGCTTAAATAACATTAAAACAGTCCATCTAAACACCAGAATGAGAGACAAACTTAAATAACATTAAAACAGTCCATCTAAACACCAGAATGAGAGACAAACTTAAATAACATTAAAACAGTCCATCTAAACACCAGAATGAGAGACAAACTTAAATAACATTAAAACAGTCCATCTAAACACCAGAATGAGAGACAAGCTTAAATAACATTAAAACAGTCCATCTAAACACCAGAATGAGAGACAAGCTTAAATAACATTAAAACAGTCCATCTAAACACCAGAATGAGAGACAAAGCTTAAATAACATTAAAACAGTCCATCTAAACACCAGAATGAGAGACAAACTTAAATAACATTAAAACAGTCCATCTAAACACCAGAATGAGAGACAAGCTTAAATAACATTAAAACAGTCCATCTAAACACCAGAATGAGAGACAAACTTAAATAACATTAAAACAGTCCATCTAATAAAACACCAGAATGAGAGACAAACTTAAATAACATTAAAACAGTCCATCTAAACACCAGAATGAGAGACAAGCTTAAATAACATTAAAACAGTCCATCTAAACACCAGAATGAGAGACAAACTTAAATGACATTAAAACAGTCCATCTAAACACCAGAATGAGAGACAAACTTAAATAACATTAAAACAGTCCATCTAAACACCAGAATGAGAGACAAGCTTAAATAACATTAAAACAGTCCATCTAAACACCAGAATGAGAGACAAACTTAAATAACATTAAAACAGTCCATCTAAACACCAGAATGAGAGACAAATTCTTAAATAACATTAAAACAGTCCATCTAAACACCAGAATGAGAGACAAACTTAAATAACATTAAAATAGTCCATCTAAACACCAGAATGAGAGACAAACTTAAATAACATTAAAACAGTCCATCTAAACACCAGAATGAGAGACAAACTTAAATAACATTAAAACAGTCCATCTAAACACCAGAATGAGAGACAAACTTAAATAACATTAAAACAGTCCATCTAAACACCAGAATGAGAGACAAACTTAAATAACATTAAAACAGTCCATCTAAACACCAGAATGAGAGACAAGCTTAAATAAAATTAAAAGTCCATCTAAACACCAGAATGAGAGACAAACTTAAATAACATTAAAACAGTCCATCTAAACACCAGAATGAGAGACAAGCTTAAATAACATTTAAAAAAATCATCTGAACACAAGAATGAGAGACAAACTTAAATAACATTAAAACAGTCTCATCTAAACACCAGAATGAGAGACAAACTTAAATAACATTAAAACAGTCCATCTAAACACCAGAATGAGAGACAAGCTTAAATAACATTAAAACAGTCCATCTAAACACCAGAATGAGAGGCAAACTTAAATAACATTAAAACAGTCCATCTAAACACCAGAATGAGAGACAAACTTAAATAACATTAAAACAGTCCATCTAAACACCAGAATGAGAGACAAGCTTAAATAACATTAAAATAGTCCATCTAAACATCAGAATGAGAGACAAACTCAAATAAATTAAAACAGTCCATATAAACACCAGAATGAGAAACAAACTTAAATAACATTAAAACAGTCCATCTAAACACCAGAATGAGAGACAAACCTTAAATAACATTAAAACAGTCCATCTAAACACCAGAATGAGAGACAATCTTAAATAACATTAAAACTTTCCATCTAAACACCAGAATGAGAGACAAGCTTAAATAACATTAAAACAGTCCATCTAAACACCAGAATGAGAGACAAACTTAAATAACATTAAAACAGTCCATCTAAACACCAGAATGAGAGACAAACTTAAATAACATTAAAACAGTCCATCTAAACACCAGAATGAGAGGCAAAGCTTAAATAACATTAAAACAGTCCATCTAAACACCAGAATGGGAGAGAAGCTTAAATAACACTAAAATAGTCCATCTAAACACCAGAATGAGAGACAAACTCAAATAAAATTGCAACACCTCATATGAACACCAGAATGAGAGAAAAACTTAAATAACATTAAAACAGTCCATCTAAACACCAGAAAGAGAGACAAACTTAAATAACATTAAAACAGTCCATCTAAACACAAGAATGAGAGACAAGCTTAAATAACATTAAAACAGTCCATCTAAACACCAGAATGAGTGAGAAGTTTAAATAACATTAAATCAGTCCATCTAAACACCAGAATTAGAGACAAACTCAAATAACATTAAAACTGTCCATCTAAACACCAGAATGAGAGACAAACTTAAATAACATTAAAACAGTCCATCTAAACACCAGAATGAGAGACAAAGCTTAAATAACATTAAAACAGTCCATCTAAACACCAGAATGAGAGACAAACTTAAATAACATTAAAAAGTCCATCTAAACACCTGAATGAGAGACAAGCTTAAATAAAATTAAAACAGTCCATATAAACACCAGAATGAGAGACAAGCTTAAATAACATTAAAACAGTCCATCTAAACACAAGAATGAGAGACAAGCTTAAATAACATTAAAACAGTCCATCTAAACACCAGAATGAGAGACAAACTTAAATAACATTAAAACAGTCCATCTAAACACCAGAATGAGAAGCAAGCTTAAATAACATTAAAACAGTCCATCTAAACACCAGAATGAGAAACAAACTTAAATACCACTAAAACAGTCCATCTAAACACCATAATGAGAGACAAGCTTAAATAACATTTTAAAAATCCATCTAAACACCAGAATGAGAGACAAACTTTAAATTAAAACTGTCCATCTAAACACCAGAATGAGAGACAAACTCAAATGAAAAACACTCCATATGAACATGAGAGACAAACTTAAATAACATTAAAACAGTCCATCTAAACACCAGAATGAGAGACAAACTTAAATAACAATAAAACAGTCCATCTATACACCTGAATGAGAGACAAGCTTAAATAAAATTAAAACAGTCCATCTAAACACCAGAATGAGAGACAAGCTTAAATAACATTAAAACAGTCCATCTAAACACCAGAATGAGAGACAAGCTTAAATAAACATTAAAATAGTCCATCTAAACACCAGAATGAGAGACAAGCTTAAATAACATTAAAACAGTCCATCTAAATACCAGAATGAGAGACAAGTTTAAATAACATTAAAAGAGACCATCTAAACACCATAATGAGAGACAAACTCAAATACCATTAAAACAGTCCATCTAAACACCATAATGAGAGACAAGCTTAAATAACATTTAAAAAATCCATCTGAACACCAGAATGAGAGACAAACCTAAATGACATTAAAAACAGTCTAATAAAACACCAGAATGAGAGACAAACTTAAATAACATTAAAACACTCCATCTAAACACCAGAATGAGAGACAAGCTTAAATAACATTAAAATAGTCCATCTAAATACCAGAATGAGAGACAAACCTAAATGACATTAAAACAGTCCATTTAAACACCAGAATGAGAGACAAACTTATATAACATTAAAACATTCTATCTAAACACAAGAATGAGAGACAAACTTAAATAACATTAAGACTGTCCATCTAAACACCAGAATGAGAGACAACCATAATGAACATTAAAACAGTCCATCTAAACACCAGAATGAGAGACAAGCAAATAAAATTAAAACAGTCCATATAAACACCAGAATGAGAAACAAACTCAAATACCATTAAAACAGTCCTTCTAAACACCAGAATGAGACAAGCTTAAATAACATTTAAAATCCCTCTGAACACGAGAATGAGAGAGAAACTTATATAACATTAAAACACTCTATCTAAACACCAGAATGAGAGACAAACTTAAATAACATTAAAACAGTCCATCTAAACAGCAGAAAGAGAGACAAGCTTAAATAACATTAAAACAGTCCATCTAAACACCAGAATGAGAAACAAGCTTAAATTCATTAAAACAGTCCATCTAAAACACCATAATGAGAGACAAGCTTAAATAACATTTAAAAAATACATCTGAACACCGGAATGAGAGAGACAAACCTAAATGACATTAAAACAGTCTAATAAAACACCAGAATGAGAGACAAACTTATGACATTAAAATATTCTATCTAAACACAAGAATGAGAGACAAACTTAAATAACATTAAAATAGTCCATCTAAACACCAGAATGAGAGAGAAGCTTAATTAACATTAAAATAGTCCATCTAAACATCAGAATGAGAGACAAACTCAAATGAAATTAAAACCCTCCATCTAAACACCAGAATAAAGAGAAAAAAACTTAAATAACATTAAAACAGTCCATCTAAACACCAGAATGAGAGAGACAAACTTAAATAACATTAAAACAGTCCATCTAAACACCAGAATGAGAGACAAAGCTTAAATAATTAATTAAAACAGTCCATCTAAACACCAGATATGAGAAGACAAACTTAAATAACATTAAAACAGTCCATAAAACACCAGAATGAGAGACAAACAACTAACATTTTAAAACAGTCCATTTAAACACACCAGAAGAGACAAACTTAAATAACATTAAAACAGTCCATCTAAACACCAGAATGAGAGACAAAGCTTAAATAACATTAAAACAGTCCATCTAAACACCAGAATGAGAGACAAACTTAAATAACATTAAAACAGTCCATCTAAACACCAGAATGAGAGACAAACTTAAATAGCATTAAAACAGTCCATCTAAACACCAGAATGAGAGACAAACTTAAATAACATTAAAACAGTCCATCTAAACACCAGAATGAGAGACAAGCTTAAATAACATTAAAACAGTCCATCTAAACACCAGAATGAGACAAACTTAAATAACATTAAAACAGTCCATCTAAACACCAGAATGAGAGACAAGCTTAAATAACATTAAAACATTCCATCTAAACACAAGAATGAGAGACAAACTTAAATAACATTAAGACTGTCCATCTGAACACCAGAATGAGAGAGACAAAGTTAAATAACATTAAAACAGTCCATCTAAACACCAGA